>NC_056744.1:47111016-47178516 GCF_019279795.1 Protopterus annectens | reverse complement strand
TGCTGTGTTTTAGGTGTTTTGAATTTCGCAGTTTTGGGTTTCTTGGTTTTGCTGTTTCGGTGTTGTGTGGATTCAATTTCATGGTATCGAAAAACTGAAATTCGAGATTTCAGTATTTCAAGATTATGAAGTGAATCCGATACCACATATCCCATGGATTTAATGTATCACATGACATAGATACCACATATCCCATGGATTTAATGTATCACATGACATAGATACCACATATCCCATGGATGTAATGTATCACATGACATAGATACCACATATCCCATGGATTTAATGTATCACATGACATATATACCACATATCCCATGGATTTAATGTATCACATGACATAGATACCACATATTCCATGGCTTCATCTTTTGTAAATGAAGCATGGTACTTCAAATGGGTTATCATCATAAAGAAGCTATTTCAGTTGGATAAAATTTAGAGCACCATGTAAGGATTTAGGTACAAGGACATAATTGGAGTATTGATAGCTTGAATTGTTATCTGGTATTGTCACATAGGACATTTTAGTGAGAGAGATTGTATTCAGAGGCTTTATCATTCCTTTCTTCTAATCCCTATGAGTGTTATCCACTCTCAGATCTTCTGTCATGTCAACATAAAGTGGTAAAAAGAGATATCCTAACTCACTTGGAAGAAAGCACCATGAAAGAGGTTGTTCCAGATGAGACAATGTCCGGTATCTGTTCAAGATTCTTTCTGAGTCCAAATAAAAACAAAGATCTCAGACCATTTCTAGATCTCAGTAACCTAAATATATATGTTAAGAAAACCCCATTCAGAATGGTCATGGTGCAAGCAATTTTATCCTGCCTGAATTCAAATACTTGGATGTGCTGCATAGATTTCTAAGCTTACTAACATGTCAAATTTGCCAAAGTATCCAGCCAGTTTCTGCATTTCTTTCTATGAGCCAATCACTTTCAGTTCAGAAGCCTGCCGTTTGATCTCTTGATGGTCTCTCCACCCCAGGTATTCACCATGTGCATAGCAGCAGTCACAGCATATCTGTGACTATGATGGATCTGACTGTTCCCATAACTAGATGATTGTCTCCTCATTGTTACAACCAGGGAGTTCCCCTTAACAGACAGAGATTATTTGCTACAGTTCTGCCTGTTTTCAAGTATTTCAACCAGTTATGACAAATTGTATATTCAACCTACTCAGTCCATTGTCTTTATAGGATGCTTTCTGGACACAACAAATTGAACTGTGACCCTTCTGACAGGATTCAGTCTTTCTGATTGACTCAGTAGCTGTTTGGCAGTGCAGCCCTTCAGCATACCTAGTCCTCAGAGTTCTGGGTTTGATGGCTTCACTCTTCATCATTGTCATTCACAGATTTTTCATCATAAGAATTTTACACTGGATGCTCAGCATTCAGTGGTCACAACCATCAGATCCCTTATTGACTCCTGTATCCATAACCTAAATTTGCAGGCATGAACAGAATTGGTGGGTGACCTTTTTAGAAGTTATGATGGAAAGAACCTTTGTTCTCCCACCTTCTTTGGCAACAGTCACTACGGATGCCTCCTCTCAGTGATTGGGAATGCGGGAATTACAAGAGGACAATAGTGCAAGATACATGGATGGCACCACTGATCAGCCTTAACATCAACATACTGGAGATGGGAGCAGTTTTTCTTGCACTGCAGGAATTTCAGAACCTCTTTTCTGTGGGAGTGATATCCATACTGTTGGACAACACATCAGTAGTATGGCACATAAACAAGCAAGAAGGAACTAAATCTTACCCACTTTGCAGAGGTATTGGAATGGGTGATAGCTTTACACATATTTGTGATCACAATTTACATGTCAACTGCCTAGAGGACAAGCTTAGCAGCCTGTTATAATGTCTCATGAGTGGTCTCTCAACTCCAGAGTAGCACAGTGAATTTTCATCTCTTTGGCCAGTGTTGCTGTGACCTGCTTGCTTCTCTAACCAGCACTAAATGCATCAAGTACTTCACCCTGATCTCTTCCATGGGACAGCCACTCAGAAAGATGCTCTAGTTTTTCAGTCCCCCTAGTCTTCTGTACATTTCCCCCCTAGTCCCCTAATCACCATGTTCTTACAAAAAAGCACTTGCATGCAAAGCCACAGTGATCCTCATTGCCCTGTTTTGACCCAAGCAAATCTGTTTTTTGTTGTTCAGGCTTCACCTAACAGAGAACTCATGGCGTCTAGATTCCCAGTTAGATTTTCTGTTAATAGAACTTCCACTGAGTGACCTCTTAAACCTCTTGTATCAGAGGCACATGGGATATATGCAAATGACCCTTATGAACATCAAGAGGTTTGAGAGGTCACTCGGTGGAAGTTCTAGCTTGTCTGGAGTTTTCATTTAGTTGTTACTGATTGTTTTTTCTGTGTGACTTTCTCACTCTTTGTTTCAATTCCATTAATAGCCAAAGATTTTCTGTGTGACTTTCTCACTCTTTGTTTCAATTCCATTAATAGCCAAAGACCATGCCTTATCCAGAGTATGCTTCCCATTTTGTCAGTATCCCAAAAAGAATTTACTTGTAAGATTTACAAACTTAAGTGGAAACATTTTCCCTATAGGCTAAAGAAAAATGTATAGATCCCTTTTCCACTCTGATCCCATCAGTTTTACAGTTTCTATCCATTTTATTTAAGTCTGACTCTAGTTATTTTATGGTCAAAGTACAGTTGCCTTCCATGTCTAATTTCTACAAAGGCTTTCACATTTATTTTCTTGTGACATAGAAGCCACACAAGGTACTTTTGAAAGGGTCCTTCCTTTTACATCCTCTAGTAAAAGATCCTACTCCTCCTTGGGATCTGAATCTTGTCCTAAAAATCTTAACTAGAGCCTGATTTGACACAGTTTCCTCTGAAAACCTCAGGTTTCTTTCTTAGAAGACTGCTTTTGTTAGCCATCATGACAGCTAGAAGAATCTCAGAATTGCAAGTTCTATCTTCTATTCTTCCTTATTTGTTTTCTCACAAGGACACAATGTCACTAAGAACAAATTGTCCACTAGGCTACTGGGCTGCAGTCCCCACCTCCTGGTTAAAAAGAGAAAAAAAGGAAAGGTGCTAACTGAGAAAGTCAACAGTAATCTTTAAAGTAAAGAGAATAGTTAACTTTCTGTTATGTTCTGGGTCCTCGGAACTCTGGGCACATGTATGCATGGAATTCTGAGGATATCTGAAACAAACAACAACAATAAAAAAAACAGCTTTTTGCAATTACTCAGCTGTTTTGATTGGGTTTGTTTGGCAGCATTCAGCAGTGATAGAAGCATCACTCGATGAGTGATTCACCTGACTACTGCATGATATGGCAAGGAACCCTTCTTATTGGCTCACCATTCACCAACTGATATGACGGACCTCTCAAACTATGTGTCCAAGGCAGCATTCTGCTTTTTCCAAGGATGATGTCTTGATATGAGCAAAAATTAATTGACTTCAACAACTGGCTTAGTTTTTGGTGCCATTCAAAGGGGTCCAGTATTTGTCAGCCCGGGAGGATATGATCAATAGACCATGTTGCTTCACCAGGGATGGCCTGCGTCTATGCTCTCTAGAGTTTCAGTTATTGGCAAAGACATTGCCAACCCCCATAGTGCCTTTTTTGGACTGTGGCAACCTGAGAAATCTACCAACATAATGAAACAAGCAATGGAAAATATGAAAGTATTACTGCTCAGTGCCCTTCTCACCCTAGAAAGCATTTATGTCTGTGTAGTGACTGACACTGATATCTGCATAGTGATTGATACGGTTGTCTGTGTAGTAACTGAGACGTGGTTAAAACAGTGGAAACGAATCTGGATGTGCAGCGCTATAACATCATCCACACGTTTAGACCACCTACTGTGCATAGGGGGGGAAAAAAGCTGAGGTGTATCAATCTACATCCAGAACAGACTCACATCAAGGCTGGTAAAGCAGCATGATTCCCTTGAGCATCTTTATGTCCAAATAACCATCCAAGTAACCATGAGAAAGGCCCTGTACCATATATTAGTTTTGCTATGACAAAAAAGACAACACATATCTACATGAACTAAAATCATGCAGCATTAAACCCAATACCACTTTCCTAGATGATCTAAACTATCCTTCTGTAGACTGGGAAAAATACACCACCACCACTAGTGCATAAGCACAGGGATTCCTGGACTTTGTCAGTACAAATGCCCTGGAACAATTAGTCAAAGTACCCACTAGGAGAATAACATCCTGGATCTTGTCCTTATTAGTGTGGGAGCATCTTGCACCATCCTTAGTGTACCTTCCTCATTTCTTAGGTCTGATAATAAAGCAGTCTTCTTAGAAATAAAACTAAAACCAGAGATTCCTTCTACCCAAAGTACCTTTAGAAATGTCTTTAACACAAGCTACCTACTCCTAAGTGATACATTGGCAAGCTTCACATCCCACATAACCCAGTTAATTCCACTGAATACACAGAAATGAACACCCCCATACTATACCAGCATGTACACAGCTGCACAGGTACAGCTGTACCCCACAGGAGCAAGTGCAGGGCAAACCCCAACAACAAACTCACATGGTGGAACCATATTATCAACAAGCTTTATAATAAAAGGAAAATATTTTTGACCAAATCTAAGACAAGTAATTTACAGAATGTTAGAGTCCTTATCACTGAAATAAACAAACAACTCAGGAACTTACCAAAGCCAAGTTTGAGGCTAAAATAGCTGCCAAAGACAACCACAAGTAATTTTTTAAGTTATGTTTGTAACCTCAAAAGCACAAAGCGCAATGTGCTGAGCTGATTGTGAATTATGTTACCTATACTGAGGCTGAAGATATAGCGAACCTACTGGCAGATAAATTTAGCTCTAACTTTACCCTTCTCTGCCCTCTGTCTGTCCCTCAAGATATACCCAAAACTGGCTTACCTCTCATTTTCACAGAAGACCAAGTCCTAAAACTGCTATCAAAAGCTAAAAATACTAAATCGATGAGTCCTGACAATATCCCTGGATGCATCTTATGTAGCACGAAACATGATTTAGCCACACTCCTAACAACACTGCTCAATCTCAGCCTCCATACAGGTTTTGTACCAAGTGAATGGAGAACAGCTACAGTCATTCATCTGCATAAGGGAGGACCTTCCACAGATCTAGGCAGTTACAGACCCATAAGTCGGAATAACCTAACAGCAAGGATAGTAGATAACATTAGGGGATATTTGCATATACTGTCATCTTCACATATCAGATGTGTATCCAGAAAGTAATCAGTTGTAATCAACAATATGCTGTTTTCCCTGCCTATCACATAAAACATAAAATAAATGAACACTACAGCTGTTGCTTATGCACTTCATAAAGGGTCATAGTTTTCCATTTGTTGTCACTTGTAACCACAGAAAGGGTATTGTAAAGTGAAACATGTATTAGCCAAGCATATGTTGTATATTAATAGAAATGATAAAACATTAGTATTAATGCAGTTATGAAACCTAAATGTAAGTTTGCCACTATACATTTTCTGTGGCATGCTCAGTAGTAATTTTGTTACTCACATGACTATACTACCTATGTGGCAGGTGTATGGAAGTACTCTGCCATTGTAAAGTATGCTGCAGGACTGATCAAAGTATATTAAGGACATCCACATGAGTGATGTTATAACATACATACATACAGTTTAGAGAATTGCTAAGATTTTCATTGATTTATGTATATGTGAGAAAATACTGATGATGGTTGTGTCACAGTACACACCTGTGACAATGTGGAAATATGGAGAATCATGGACACCTATGCAGTCATTCCAGCAATATTAATAAATGATGAAAAAAAGCATTTTTTTAGCAAAATGCATGTTGTAAATTGTAATAAGTTTGTGACAATTCATGCATGCTGTGTATGTATGTATGTATGTAGGTATATAGCAAAATATAGAAATACATGACACATAAACAGATGAGTCACACTGGCCAGAATATAAACAGAATAATGATCTGTTATACATAGTACCATTTGTCTAATTATAGCAGATGTTATATATGTACACACAAACTGAGGCATGGTAATGTGGCATATCTGAACGTGCCCCTAAATCAAGGTATAACTCAAGTGTAGCCAGTCCCCTGTCAAATGGGTTGTGTTTCTGAATCTCATGATGTACATCAGTATGCATAGGATGCATTTATGCCTATTTCACAAATACATAGGTAGCGCAGACAACATGTGGGCAAAATAAAAGTCCATGGCAGCATCATGCTGATAATACATCAGCTAATGGGAAAATGTAGCAAATGTCAGGCTACAACTGTATGAGTTTATTGCACTTGTATTGCTGTAATCAGTGATATAATACGTGCCCTTCCTGGTGCAAGTGCCACACCAAACATATTGACTAAAATAAGTGCATTAAAGTACAGATGTGTATGCAGTATATTGTAACTGATATCTAGCCCTGAAGTTTTGTTTGTTTGTGTCTTTTGGCTTTTCCCGGTTAGGGGTCACCACAACGGAACTCCGGTCCGCTAATGATTGGTAGTTGATTTTTACGTGCCGAGTTACCAGCCCTGATGCACAACCTTCAACAAAGGTACGCCCATTCACACATGTCTCCACGCAGAAGATGCTCTAGCTGAGAATAGAACCAGACAGCATCTTACTGTGAGGCGACAACGCTACCGCAGCACCACCACCGCAGGTGATATCTAGCTCTGAAGTAAGCCTTGTTAAAAACATTAGTATGACCTGTATGACACTACAGTAACATGAATCGCACCCAGGTGAAACATTATTGTGTATTACAAAGAGACCTACTGGAAATTTACATTGCAAGTATACCAAATGTACACTGGCCTATGAAAAATGTTATCCTCTGCCCATAGGTCAATAACTCCATTGCACAGATGTTGGTAAAGCCAACCATTGGTAGGCTAATTCTGTTAAATTTTGACAAAGAAGAACACGTGACAAGAGCTAGCTCGGAACATTCATTACTTTCTGTACTCTGTACTAAATGGTGCACATCTACTACATCATTATACTGGGTATGCTTACAGGGAAGTACAGCAAAGGCTACAATAACATCAACACAAAAACACAATAAAGTATCATGACACAGGCCCTCTCACACTCTGTGATGATCCTGCAGCATGGAGCACATATCCCTAAAGTGGGAACAAAAGAATTACATTAATATGAAATATATATGAAGTCACGCAATACAGATCATTATTACTGGGAAAATAAATAATCCCTTTGAGCATTCACTAACATACTCAGCATATACATCTTATCAGACTTGAACACATCCTGAGCTCAGATCTCAGAGAGAGGTGTATCAACTATTGATGCCACAGAAAGAAGCATACCTGAGGTGCCATGAAGAGCACACTTGAACAGATTACATCACTATCCTTTTGTAATGTGTATGGCTCAGTAACATGGAACGTAAGACCTAAAAAAATTTCACCCTCCTAGTGTGCCATGTCTGCATTTATTGCATAAGCCACTCTTGTCTGTCAGAATTGTCTGACAGAGAGATCTGATGAGTTTCAAGTCCCTGCCAATCATGCTACACACTCTACAGAGCTGTCTGTTAACTGCGTCTGCCACAGGAGATAGTAATGGAGATTGTCACAGATAACACAGTTCGAGGTATGAGGTAAGAAAGGGCTTTTGATGTTAGTTTATCCAATATAAACTTGTATGAGTGGTGAAAAGAATGTAGCTATTTTAATGTTCACACAATAGTCCAGTATCACTGTTGTTTGGCAGGGCCACACTTTTCTGTCTACATTGTTTTGCACACACACAGACCCAGATTCAAACCACAGTCTATTGGCATAGTTATGTAATTCAAGTCAGTATTAACTGCATGTGCCACAGGCGTACTAACACAACAACAACCACAGGCACCTAACTGACTGCCATGAAATTCCCATGGGTTGAAAGGCGTTTGTCTGACATAAAAATGGATAGAAATAACAATGTATGTTGTATGTCTCATGTCAGTACACTCACATAATGCTGTATTTTGCTGGAGTTGAACATCCACTTATGTAAGTCCACAAGCTACCAAAATGTGTACTAACCTCAAGCATGTCAGGAAAAATCTTACCACAGTTGCAAGATGGAACCTATGTGAAGTCATGACATCATATTAATATGGTACAAAGCAGTTATTTGAGGTAAAAGTGATAGGTGAGGCCTCTGCCTCTGTAACTGTACACATTACAACTTAGTGGATATAACTCGTGCATAACAGTATACTGACATACACAGATAATATTTAGTCACTGCAGGTTTCAAATACCTCCTTATATGATCACATAATCTATAATATTGTGTAGCCTGAACATGCCACAGGAGAAGCCTTAATGACAGTTCTGAGATTGTGTGTATTTGAAAGCATTACATCATGTTATTACTGCATGGTACATGTGTGCCTGTAATTTGGTTGAAAGAGTGGTGTGATCTGTCTCCTTGTCACAAAATATTGCATGATGTTAGGTACACCCAAACACACATGTTGAATAATGCAGTTATCACCGTGATGGTACAGGCAGAATCATGTATAATGCGTAGATAAACCTTGATTCAAACTCATTGCTTACTAAGGAAAGATATAACAAAACATTGTATCATTTCCAAATGCCACAGAAGGCTTGCTACTAGATTTAGAAAAGGCACATTTCAACGAATAGAATCATTCATATTTAACAAATTAGTTGTCTGTGATAAAATGAGAGAAAGTAGTGAAAGAGAACTCTCCAACTATATATGTACAGATCACACCATTGTTACCTACATCTACATTCACATTCACACTGACACAACCATGTAACATCTGGTTTTGAACTGACTACCTAAATAAAATCATAAGTTAGAGAACACTGCATGAACTGCAAGCACCACATGAAATGCTTCTTCACTACAGTGACAGAGACAGTGCACCTTTGAATAGATGACATCACAACTGTAAAGGACTGCCACATCAATGTGTTGCAGGGTTCTAGTGTGCATCACAGGTCTGGGTAAAAAGGCATGTTTCTTTTTTTTTTCAAAAAAGGCATGTTTCTTGACAGCCAGAAGTAACAGCAATGTGTTGGTCACAAGTAATTAATTACATACTAGTCAGATAATTTATCTACCCTATCCTTCATGTACTTGTGGTAGCGTGAGTGACATGTACCTGTTTCACAGTATGGCATTTTGATGAGAATCACACTTGTGAAACAGTAGATTGACAACCAAGCATTCATTTGTGTTTAGCTCAAGATAATTGTATGCAGAGACTAATCATCTGTTGTGTCATTTTCAATTGCATTTCCTCATGACTGAGCAATGTGCAGCGTAAATATAAACAAACAGTTCAAAAATATGACTGCGCGTTTCTTAATAGCACTGAAGTATGTGTGAAAAGGTCCCACACCATTGTACATTATTTCCAAGTGTAAGTATTGAAGTGCAGACAAGAACAAAGTGTTCAGTCAAAATCACAGTGAAATCCAAATATCATGAGTATAGCAGTCCATTACAATATACCAGTGTGATATAAGCTAGTCGCATTACTTTTTTTTTTTGTCTGAATTCTTCCCAGGAACATACTGCTGATAAACTTATTTGCATGATTGATGAGAGGATATTAGCACATGTTAATTACATTTGGAAATTTTGAACTTAGAATGTGAATTAATAGTGGTCTGTGGTGCTCCTTGCCAACCTTCACACAAATAAGGAGTGCAGACAAACAGATCTGATTCTGATCAAATTCAGAACAGATATGCCTTCTTTTAATGCTTTATGTGTTATGAATGGGTATATATTAGATAATCGAACTTTCAAAAGTTCAACTGTCATATGGTCAACACCATATGATCGAAGTTTTGAAAGTTCGAATGTTTTAACTGAGAGCTCTGTACAGTACAGAATGGAAAGATGTCCCTTTTTTGCACGGAGTTGGTACATTTAAAGATCAGGGGTTGTGGGGGGGGGGTGCAGGGGGGCTTGCCCCCCTACTTAAAATGTTCAGGTAGGTTATTTGTGTACTTTATTTTTTTTATTAGATTTTCAAACTTTTAAATGGTCGATCATATGGTGTCGACCATATGACAGTCGAACTTTTTAAAGTTTGATTATCTAATATAGACCCGTTATGAATTACACATTTGTCATGATACTTGCATTACATTACTCATGATATAGATGATTCAGTTGTATTGTTACACGGCGTTTACATTTGTTTGAGGCATATTTTAATTCTTGTTATGCATTGACATTGATTAATACAGTGGATACATGTATAACTTGTACATGTTATAACATATATAACAGTACATATAAAACATATATGCATGTAATATATGTATAACATTTAGGGCAGCACAGTAGTGCAGAAGATAGTGTTGTCACCTCACAGCAAGATGTTCCTTGGTTTGATTCGCAGCTGGGTACTTTCTGTGTGGAGTTTGCAAGTCCTCCCTGTTTTTGTGTGGGTTTCTTCCTGGTGATCTGGTTTCCTCCCACATTCCAAAGACATGCATTAGGTGTTTTGGGTACCTTAAATTGGTCATAGGTGTAAGTGCATATGCAAGTGTGTGTGGTATGGAAGAACAGTCATGGCAGGGCTGGCCACCTGGTGGTACATTCGCTTTAGATGATTGTCACTGCTGAAGTGATAACCCAATCTCATGTGCAAAAAAAATGGGAAAAGGGGTTGTCGATAGATGGACATGTATAACAGATGTTTGTCTGTGATAAAATGACAGAAAGTAGTGAAAGAGAACTCTCCAACTACATGCATGGAAATTAAACCACATTGATCCTATCACCTTACGTGTATATATCAGTGGACTTAATCATATTTGTACAGACATAAATGAAGTAGTACAGTCTAAGGCAAAAAAAAAAAACTGCCATTTATCATCAGTGTTGCTGCCTGCATCATACAATGAGTTTTGTTTATGAGACATTTTTGACCATCGTTATGGTGTGTTACTCTTAGGTTATTCTTCATAATTAATCTGTCATGATCTGTACAATGGAATCTTTGCAATAGTGACAAGCAGGGGTATGGGAGCAGAAACATGATTAAGGCATAAGCAGGGTAATGGTGGGGTAAAAGGTCATCCTTTTGGAGCTGGAGAGTGTGCACAAATGCTTTTGTGCTCTACTGTTAAAAACCTGTCCCATTTTTCTTTTTCTTTTCTTGCTTGGTTCATGAAATGTTGTAATTTGAGAGAAATAATTATGTTTGTAGTTACATATATTAGTATAAAATAACATAAATTAATACTTTGAGATACTTCTGGAATCAAACCCTTGACAAATGCAACAAAAGCAGTCTATACACATGCATTAGCACAATACACCATACAGGAACTCCTATTTCATGACATCCTGCAGCTTAATAAATGATACGGAAACTGCTTAAAAGTAGTGCCTTTACCTTGTGTGTCTAGAGTGTCCTTTGTTTAATTTCTCCAAGTCTTTTCGGTTTCTAATACTATGTCAGGAATGGATGTCATTCCTAAGTAAAGTATGATTAAAGATCATGAAATTAGTAGAATTTCAATCTTTGATGTTAAAGTGCTCTTTGCAGAAACAGCAATGTGCCCAGAACTTATTCCTTCTGCAATTCATGCAGAATTACATGTATGGGTAGCATATCTATCCATTGCTCCTACTACGATTGGAACTGTCTGGGTATCCTTCTTACACATTGCCTCATTTCTGCCTGCAAATCCTGGTATTTTATAACTTTGTTTCTCTCTATATGTAAGACATTGTAATCACTGGGTGTATCAATTTCAATGATTGTTGCTACTTTTGTCTTATTTTCATGGACTACTATATCTAGTTTTCTCACATCTATTTTTTGAACTGTTGGTAATGAGTGATACTATGTGATATAAACTTCATTGTTTTCTATACTGCTTTATGGCTCATGTTTCCAATGCTTCTCAATTACTTCAGTATTGTAATGTTTGCACAATCGCTAATGCAACAGTCTTGCTACAATATTATGCCTTTCAGTATACAGGCCTTCTGCCGTTAGGGTATCACATGCAGAAACAAGATGTGCAACTGTTTCCAGTTCTGTTTTACAGAACATGAATTTGTCTGTTTCTTTCACATGTTCAATGGACTTTATAAACCAATGTGTATGCAGTCCATTATCTTGGGCTGCTAATATTAACTGTTATAGCATTGGAATCTCAAACAAATTTGAGACACCAGCTTACAAAATTTTCTTTGAGTAACATGTGTGAACAATCTTTTACATGAATATCAGTGACTGAAAAACACACCAGGAATTAACAAAAACAATAAAAAGCTGCAAGAAAATGCAATGCCTGGCCAAAAGACACCAGTGAAGATAAGATGGTGCTTATGTAGAATTCATCTCTCTATCAAAGCAGAATTATCAATATAAATTAATATTTACATTGATTGGAATTAACTCCTCTAATAGTCAGATGTAAACCAGTGATAGGACTTTGCAGTAGCTCTTAGAATTGTCAGCTCAACCTGCTATTAGGATAAAATTAGCATGAAAAGGTCACAGCAGACTGGAACAAAGGGTCACCCACTGACACATAATTTGATGTAACAACAGGGAATGGTTCTTCTATTAGAAGTTTCATAAAAATGCACTGATCAGTAATTTTCTATTGTTATCAGAAACATTATTAAAATATATGGATAAAGAATAAAGGAAATGTAAATGCCTGTTCTGTAAAATGTACATATATACCTACAAACATTAAAGGATAAGAAAATGTATATTGCTTTTACTTCATGTACTGTCTATAGAATGAAGGGCAGGAACAGATGTTGTGTCTTGCATATATGTGCTGCAGACTTGATTATATGATTTTTTTTATTATTAAGCTGTTGTATTAATTTGTATGTTGCAAACTTTCATTAATTCTTAACCCTGTAAAAGTAATAGCAAAAAAAGATATTAAAATGCAGCTGTGGTAACAATGAATAGTCTTCCTTATTAGAAAAATTAGAGAAATAATATCATGATAAAGCTGAGCAAGAAATACTTGTGTCTGTACCCTTTACAAAAATAAGATGTCTTAGCAGGATTTTGAAAATAACTGCATGACCAGATTAGGACACAGTGTTTGTCTAAGTAGGCATGTCTGCAGCCTTTAAGGTAGTATAAATATTTTGTGTCTAGTTGCAATTCTTGTCAGTTACATGGAAAATAAGTTGTGCTGCCCAGCTGTCATACTTTACTTGCTTGTCATTTAATTGCTTATTATTCTAACTACTTGTTATTTTTCCTCATAGATGCAGTGCTTGTACTGTAACCTTTCATTTGCTAATTTAAATTCTACTCTTCCTAATAATTTCTGCATCAGAATCCGATTGACAATGAGGTTGTTCCAGGAATATTCTGTACTTGCAACTGTATTTATGCTTTTTTCCACATTTCTTGCCTTCTCATCTGATCCTTCTCCTTCGCTTCCTTTTGTTTTTTGGACATTGAGTTGCTGCTTGATTTTTTTCTCTTCCTGGTTTGGTTTCCATTCCTGTTTGACACCAATATGGTTCTGCTAAATTAAGCAGGGAAGTTATCTTATATTTGTTGTCTTCAGGTTTCAAAACATGCACTATGTCAGATATGTATGCAGTCCTACTGTTGCAGATCTATACATACAATTAATTTTGAGGAGGCCCATACCTCCTTCAGTGGGAGGGATATATAATCTTAGCATCCATAGATTTTTATATATCATTTGACAGCAGGATGCATTTTTCTTGTTTTCCTGTCCAATTGATCCAATACCTTCTGGGGCCGGTCAATCAACCCAAAACTGTAATTTAGACTGGAAGACCAAATTGGTTTATAGCTTGGACTTTATTCTTAGATGTCAGAGCTGTTTTCAGTACTAATTTTAGCCTTCTAAAATATTCTTCACTGACTTTTGTTCACATATGTTCATGTTTTATTATCAGTCTTTCATCAATTCCCAAATATTTATACACTGTCTTTTGTTCGAGTTTCTTTATATCACATTCCTGTCCCAGACTGATATTTTCTTGGTGATGGAGCTTTCCTGCTTTAAATGTGCTTTTTCACATTTTTCAAGACCAAATAACATTTTTATATCATATGAGAAAGTTTTGACCACTTCCAGTTGGGCTTTTAGCTCCTCAACTGATAAGCTATACAGTTTTAAACTATTCATAAAAAGACGAAGAAGCCAGAATGTAACCATGACCTAATCTAGTAGAGAACTTAGATCAAGTTAAGGTTAAGGTTAAGACAAAAGAGCAACTGAGACAAAGAGTCATCCTGAAATATCCCCCTTTGAGTTTTGATCCCTGGGATAATAATTTATAATTTATCCTTTATCATGGCTTAGCTCCAAAGTAGTTTGCCACAGTTTCATGGTTACTGTAATGTAATTGATCAGTGTAGGGTGTATCTTATTCATCTGTAAGCACTCCTTTATCCAGGAATGTGGGATGCTGTCAAATGCTTTTTCTTGTAATCTATCCATTGCATGCTTACATTCTTTCCCTTTTTACATTATAACTTAATTTAGCAATAAATGATCCTTTGTTCCATATGACTTTATTTAGTTCAGCTTTTTTTTCCCTATTGCCATGATTGAGTTTTATTCTAAATGGCTATAAATTCTGTAAGCATCAATTCTAGTATGTAGTTTATACATCGTTGGAAGAAACATTATTGGTCTGTAGTTTTATTTATTTATTTTTGTTTTACATATGTTTACTGGTATGGTCCACTGGGCTGAAAAAGGTCCTTTTTTAGTGGAGGCCCAGGTAGAAAAGCCATATGCGGTCTTAGGCATAAGCCAACTAGGCAGCTGCCTAGGGCACAACCCTATCAGGGGCACTTTTCCAATATTTATTTGTTTATTTTTGTAGTAAAGAAATGGGTCTTATTAAATTATGTTGAATGAATATAGGAAAAATCCAAAGAGTAAGACAAACTGTGAAAAAAAGGAAGAAAAACATAATCTGGATGGTTTAGGTAGACCAGAATGGGGGCTCCAGGTGGTATGGGATGGGTGCTGTGGAGCCCTTAGAAAAGCTCCACATTAAAAAGAAAACAATAAAGTTACAATCAAAAAACAGCATAGGTACACGTCTATAAACATAAAACTTCTAGTAAGAGAATCAAGTATATTTACAACTTATGGAGGCTTGATCCATATAGCCAAAAACTTTAAATCAGGAATGTAACAAAGAGGTACTGCATTGGTAGTATGTCAATAACAAAAATTTCAATGTATACTTTGTGGAAGAGTTTACATCTTAAATGAGCATTTTTAGAATTTTTATGCATATGTAAGAAAAAAGAATGCTTTTAGGATAGCTTGCAGGGTCACTCTTAAGTATCATTGTTCCTGTTTACCAGGTTCCTGTCTGTGTGGGGTACACATATAAGTAGTTCTTACTCAGGGTTAAATCTCTGTCTAAAGATGCTAATACTTTTAGCCAGAAGCATCTGGGCCTGGAGTTTTCCAGTGAGGAGCTTTTCTTAATTTAGTTTCAGTTTCTCTGGCTGTTGCTTCGTCCCATGTCACATCCTGTACATTTGAATGTCTCACTGATTCTTTTACTTCTTCTTTCCAGTCAGCATATTTGTTATGTTCAACAGGGACTTCACAGATATTTCTCCAAAATGCGTCTATTTCTTCCTTTTTTGGTGGGTGTTCCTCTTGCTTTTGATTCTCTAAAAACTTTTTAGGTCACTAAGGAATTGCTTATTTTATACTTTTCCTTTATATTTATCTGCATATCTTTTACGTTTTTCTGCTTTTGCTGATATTTTTAGTTTATGCACATTGATTTTATCATGTCTTTCTTTCTAAGTATTTCATTGATTTGTTCCATCTTCTATATTATTTTAACAGTGACACTTCATGTCTTAATTGCTTTATAGTTATCTCTATTTGATACTTTCATTATGAGATTTGATTTCTTCCTTTCCTTTCCTTTATTGCCCTGCATTTTAGTGGTAATACTTTATTTATTATTAATCTTGCTGTGCAGTAATATCTCATATTTACTTCTGTTACATCACATAAATTTCTGTTAATAGTCTTGATTACTGTTGTGATGATATGAGGTAGTGCCATCTGTGCCAGGGAGAGTAGGGCAGTGCAAGTGTAACATATGCCAGCATAGCTAGCTGGAGTTTTGTAAAAAATTTATGTAATTTGACTATCACACTGATTTGTACAAATGCTTGTGTTAAAAATGCATTTGTAAAGTTGTTTGTGTTAAAAATGCATCAAGTGTGGGTCCTGCTGGACAGAAAAGAGATATTCATATCAGACAGTATTGTTATTATAACTGATTAAATGTATATGTTTTAACAGATAATTCTCAAAGGGAAGAGGTTAATCTCAGTCCAGCTAATTTTGAAAAATAGGTTGAAAATTAAATGTTTATTATAGAAAAAGGACAATTGATAGGGATGTAAAAGAATATAAAGATAAAACTAATCACCCCAAGCCTAAGGAATATTATAATAGTAACAAAAGTTACATAAGAGAAAGAGAAGAATATTATAATTAAGATTCAGGCCAGCAGATGGATAATGTGCAAGCACATAATTTACATGAGCTTTTAGAGTTTCCACCTCTCTGACGATCGGAGAGGTTGAAAAACAGACCACAAATGTATTACAATTACAACAAAGGAAAGGTGAAAGGAACGGTGAACAACAGGAACAACCAGTGGAGCAGGTAGATGAAGAATTCGAAAAAGGTAAAAATATTTTTTCTGAAGGTAATAAATTTAGTTTTAAGGGATATAATATATATATAATTATAGTAATGCAATTTTAAACTAAACTCATTTTAAATTATTTTCATAGGCTTTTAGTTTATTTCCCAGAAGAAAGCTGAGATTAGTAAGTTATTAATAGATTTAAAACTGTTTTTAAGAAAGATGAATTTAGATGTATTTTTTCATGGATAAAATATGAATATAATGAATAATTATCAGTAGCAAAAAGAGAAATCACTTTTAATCCACCCCTACATCCGCAATTGAAAAACTTTAAAACTTTAATAGAAAGAGAATTAAGACTAGGGGTTTCTCAAAACAAGGTTGTACTCAACCTTTCAAGGGAAGAAAATTCTTTATTGAAGGAATTAAGTACAGGCAAGTTTCTGAGAATTATGAGACTCCACGGCTAAAGGGGGTGGAACGGTCTTTATGGATAGTTTCACGTATGAAGCAAAAATGATGGACATATTGGATGACCCCACAAAATATGTTAGAGTTTCAGTTAATGCAATCAATGTTGCTAATAAGAAGATTTTTATGATTTTAAATGATCTGTTATTAGAAGGAAATATATATATGAATATTTTAATTACCTTTATGTGGAGAAACTTAAGATCCCTTCTATTTTTGGGGTACCCAAAGTCCATAAATTCCCCTTGAACCCCCCCCCCCAAATGAGACCAATAGTATGTTCTGAGGGTTCAATTACAGCCCCACTAGCAAAATTATTGGACAATAAGCTAAAAGATTTGTCGGTTAAAGGACAAAGGGTTTTAAAAGACTCATGGTATCTGTTAAGGAGTATTAAATCAAATATGTTTGATGAAAATATTATTTTCATCACTATTGAGCTAGTGGATTTGTTTTTATCAATTCTGCATGAGGAAGTGATGTGCTGGTTCGAGGAAGCTTTGATAAAATATGGTAAGTTTAGCAATAAGGATTTTTATTTTGTTCTAACATTAATGGAAGTAGTATTATGGAATAATTTTATCCATTATGAAGAAGAATTTTTCCAACAACTGCAGGGGGTGGCAGTGCAAGAAAAGGTGTGCCCCCATATATGCCAATATTATTTTATCTTACTGTGAAGAAAAATATATTTTTGGCTCAGAGTATGTGAGTTGTTGGAAGCTTTATAAGGGATACCTGGACGATATTTACCTCTTGTGGATAGACACTCAGGATAGGTACCTAGAATTTTTGAACTACATTTCTGAGACTAGTCTTTTCTAAAATTTACCTATAAGTTGGTCTATGAAAGGATGAATTAATTGGATATAACAATCATCTGCTCAGCCCAGTCCCTACCCAAACTGCAAAAAGTCACACAGGAAGCCTTTTCCTCTGTTGAAACATGGTTATCCGATGCCCAATTAATACTCAACCCAAACAAAACTAAACTACTCATCTTCCAACCCACCAAACATACTCAAAACAACTCTCACTTTAACATCACAGCAAAAGACAACATCACTATATACCCAACTGAACACACCAAATTGCTAGGAGTGGAAATAGACAATAAACTAAAATTTGACATTCACATATCCATGACCATAAAAAAGTCCACAAAAAACTAGGAGCGTTATACAGAAATAAGCAATTTCTCACCAAAGCAGCAAAGATTTCAATAGCAAATTCCCACCTTATCTCCACCCTACTTTATGCCTCTCCAATATATACCAACCTAAGGCAATGTGATCTAAACAAGCTAGAGACCTGCTACAACAAAATCGCCAAATTCGCCACAGGGGCATCCTACCGTAGTCACCACTGTCTCTCACTTGCTGAACTGGGCTGGCTTGAACTCCCTCACCTCCTTCAGTGGTATCAACTCTCACTTGCCCACAAACTAGTAAACCATCCACTAAATGTCCCATCCCTCCAGAATCTACTCCAACCCTATCGCACCACCAGACCACTAAGATCCAGCAACAAAAATCACTTGCAGATCACTAAAGCCAATAACTCTGCTGGTGAAGCACTATTCTCTTGCGACCAGAGCCAAATTATGGAACTCACTCCCACCCACAGTTACCTCCATACCATCATGCACCCACTTCAAAGCTTTACTAAAAGCGCACCTAAAAACATGCTGGCTATGCCCTTGCAACTCCCACTCTAATATCATCCACCCCATCCAACCACTACCTTTCTTTCCACTCCACTAACTACCTTGATTATAGCAAGCTCAGATGCTCATAAGCCTAGTACTTATTATACAGCAGGAACTTCTCATTGTAACATTTGTTAATGTCTGTTATGTACTTCACAATTCTAGTTGTCTACTGATGTACTATGTTCTTTATCTGTAAATATGTTGTAAGAAATTGCTATGTTAAATTGTTAATCGCTATGTAATCCAATGTAACTACTGTCTGTTTATTTTACTGTGGAGCTTTTCTCCCCGGGCCTCTGCTGAAAATGGACCTACGTCCAGTCGGACACTCCCGGTCAACAAATTTAAATAAATAAAATAAATAAATAAAGAAGTTAATTTTAATTCAACATTCACAAATTCATATCTTTTCTACAATAGTACACATCCTTTGCACCAGAAAAGAGGTATTGTGAAAGGACAATATGTGCGTGGGTATAGAATGACTTCAAAGGACAGTGATTGTTTAAAAAAATGTCAGACTTTATATAATATGTTTAAAGAAAGAGGGTACCCATTAGGAATTATTAAAGAGATAGAAAATGAAGTGTTGGAAGGGAGAATAGGGAGATTCAAACCAATCTTAGGGAGTGATATCTTACCCAGTAATAATGGAGAAGAAGGCATAACAACAACAACAACAAAAAATGACTTGAGTAGCGACTTTGTAACAGATTACAATGGTGACAGCTGTGATAAGGGGAATTTTGGAAAAAGAATGGAATAGATTTAGTAGAACTTTAGATTTAGAAGGAATTTTCAAAAAACCTTTAATATGAACTTATCGTAAAGGGCAAAATATTAAAAAATATTTTAGAGAGTAATATTGGTAGTAGAATAGTTTATAAGGAAGGTATAATGTTGTCGTTGGCTTCAGTGCTCATTAATTTACAAAGAAGTGACTATATTTTAGCTAGCAGGGACAAGTTTTTTACCAGCAAGAGTTTTGCGAACTGTGAAACAAGTGGAATAGTATACCTAGTTACGTGTGATAAATGTGACTCATTTTATACAGATAAATCAGAAATAAAATTAAAAATAGAATCTATGAACACAATTATGATATCAGGAACAAATGTATCAATAATGCATTGTATAAGCATAAACAGACTTGTCAAGAAGCAAACTTCTATTGCTTTGTACTGGAAGTAGTGCCCAAAGATATTAGAGGTGGGTTATGGGAGACTCGTTTAGAGTATAGAGAATTATATTGGCAATTGACATTGGAAGCAACTAAATCGTCGGTTCTGAATGAAACAGTCTCCCTAGCACCAAAACAGTCTCCCTAGCACCAGTTTAAAGTTAAGAGCAGCAGTTATAATTTTGCTGCTAATTTTATTTTGTCCACTAGATGGTGAAATTGGATTATTTAATTTAATTTTATGAATGACTGCTGTGAATGCTATTGCTTATATTAGTATTTTTCTGCTATTTTTACTTTGGCCAGTAGATGGTGAAATTGGATTATTTTGTGTAACTTTATGAATGGCTGCTGTGAATACTATTGTAAAAGGTATGTATTTATCAGGTTTTGTGTATATGTGCATATATATATATATATATATATATATATTATATATATATATATATATATATATATATATGTTTATTAGGGATATTTAGAGTATTTATTGTTAATATGTATTTTAGCATGTATTTATTGTTTTTAGCAAAGTATGTATAAGTATGTATATTTATTTTATATATGAAAAATAGAATTTCCTGCTCATTTAAACTAGTTACTGGTTTCCAATTAAGGAGAATATAAATTGTGTGGTACGGTTAAGGTATGTATTCATCTCATTAAGTCTCTTAGTGGACGAAAATGCTATTGAATGGTGTGAGCATTAATCGTATCAGTTTGTGTTAATGTGAGTTTGTGATTCCTGTGGACAAATAAAGGATATATAATAGACTGCTTTTTGCAGCATGGGCTTATTCCAGTGCTCTTTTGTACTTTTCATGTGTAACATATGCCAGCATAGCTAGCTGGAGTTTTGTAAAGAATTTTATGTAATTTGAATATCATACTGATTTGTACAAATGACTTCCGTGGTGGTGCAGCGGTAGCGTTGTTGCCTCACAGCAAGTGGTTCTCCTGTTCGATTCTCAGCTGCAGTGCAGGGAGTGTTTTCTGTGTGGAGTCTGCATGTCCTCCCCGCAATTGGGTGGGTATTCGAAAGACATGCATAAATGGGCGTGCCTTCGTTTAAGTTTGAACGTTGAGCTGGCACCTCGGCGTTCGTGAAAATCTACTGCCAATCATTAGCAGACCAGCATGCCACTGTGGCAGCCCCTAACCGGGAAAAGCCGAAAGACAACAACAACTGATTTGTACAAATGCTTGTGTTAAAAATGTATTTGTAAGGTTGCTTGTGTTAAAAACGCATCAACAGTGGGTCCTACTGGACAGAAAAGAGATATACATTTATGTCAGTATTATTATAACTGATTAAATGTATATGTTTTAACAGATAATTCTCAAAGGGAAGAAGTTGATCTCAGTCCAGCTAATTTTGAAAAATAGGTTGAAGATTAAATGGGCTGGATTAAGCCATAAAGATTTTGGGGGTAATTCAATAAAGTTTACAAGAACCGATTCTCCATGTAGGAATAGTATTGTGGCCCGAACATGGACTATGGCCACTCAGAGATCCAGGAGCTGGGACAGACACCGTGCAGACACAGAGGTGTCTGTGGAATGCAAATCACCTCATATGGTGAAAACCAGGCAAATGAGGTGATTTTGTGATTCAGCAAGCAGAAAGGCACCCATGTAGGTGCCATGTCAGCATAAAAAATGTTTGCGGTTACTAACCATGTATAGCATTTAAACAAGGGTTGTAAAAGCCCAAATAAAAGGGTGTATATTGCACAGCAGGCATGCAAATGGCCAAAACTATGGCCATTGAGATAAAAATGTTATGCAATATATGAAAATTTAAACTTTTTTTACATATGCCACATTTAAGCAGCGTGCAGCAATGCGCAAACATGTTATTTTGCAAAAAAAAAAAAAAAATATATATATATATATATATATATATATATATATATATATATAGTGAAAAATATGAAATTTAAAGCTATACAAAGGTATTGCATTATAATGCCCAGCATGCAATGTCATACAATGATTGGTTATACTGGTATCTAAGGAGATAAGCCCTGGTGTAGTGCAGTATCGAAGGTATGCACAATTAGGTGTATGTAAATGAGCTGGGGTTATTGAATAGCAAAAAGGGCCACTTGTGTCTGTAGGTACTAACCATGGTAGGGCTAAAACTGTGTTGATGTAGGCAGAACAGATAACTAACATTAAAAAGGGTGTGTGTCATGCCATGTTTAAGTGAATTAGAGTTTAGCAACGCCTGTTTGCGCTAAGCACAGCTAATCAGGAGGGCATGTCTGTGGCTGCTAAGCTCTGCTTAGCCCCGCTACTTGTGTGCCTGGTTAAAGAAAAGCTAAGCATGCCCGTGTACAGGGGAGGGTCCAAACTGCTGAGCAATGTTTACACTAGCATCACGGATTTGAGCGGTGTGCCATGGGGCTTAGCAGTGGCAGAAATTAAAAAAAAATAAAAATAAAAATAAATTAAAAATAAATTACCTGGGAAAACCAATCAAGTGTAAAAGACTGATAAGCCCAGTTTCACTGACACTGACCCATTCAAACCATTAAATATCTTTTGTATATAAACTAACATATATATATATATATATATATATATATATATATATATATATATATATATATACAAAAGATATTTAATCATTACAATATTAATTAGTTATGTCATTTCCTGTTTAAGGTAACTATTTTGGCATAAAAGGAAGGGATGAGCATTGTAACTTTGTTTCTGAAGAAGATCACAACATTAAAAAGTGATTGAAAGTGCTAATTTCATTCGTCCGAGTTTGGTTCATTTGATGGACTTTTACAGCCGGGTGTTTAAAGTTTCAAGTGTTTCGTTGGTTCCTCTACAGTGTTTTTGACCCTTGAGAAACGTTGCTTGAGAGGGTTAGGTCTAGCTGAGTATACCTTACCCCATTCCCTGTCTTGAGAGTCCATTTGCATTGGCATTGTTAATCCCACTGCGGTGCTGCACTGACATATCATATGCTTGCATTAGCCTCCATCTTAGCAACTTGGCAGTCTGCTGGCTGACTCTGTGTAACAATGTTAGGGGATTGTAATCTGCCACTGCAGTAAATTTCCTTCCGTACAGATAAGGCTGAGGTTTTTTCAGTGCCCACATTATGGCTAGACATTCCTTTTCTTCAGCTGCATAGCACTCCTCCCTTGGTTGGAGCCTATGACTCAGATAAACCACTGGGTGCTTTTCTCCCTCTGAAGAAATCTGGCTAAGTACATCCCCCACCCCATGGTTTGAAGCATCCATCTCCACAGCAAATTATTTGCTGTAATCTGGACTGGCTAACACAGGGGGTTCTCCCAAAGCTTTTTTAACCTTCTGGAATGCCTGCTCACATGCTGGGGCCCACACTACCTCATCTGGCCTATTCTTCCTTGTCAGGTCTGTGAGGGGAGCAGCTATAGGTTCATATGTTCATAGGTAGGTACTAGGCTATCGACCCAAGGGCCTACGTAAACCTAGCCAGCAAGGTACCATAGCTTACGCCACCCAAGAAAGTTATTTTCCTGTGCCACTGTCCAGCAGAGACACAGAAGTAATCCTGGGGTGTCTTTCCTGTTTCCCATCCACTCATCAAGATTTTTCTTGAAGAGTGCTAATGAAGAACTTTGCTTGACATAGATGGGTAGCTTGTTCCAGAGTATAGGAAGTCTCTGTGACAGGAATCTATCCCTCTAGCGTGTCCTGTTTATTGTGGTGACAAGGTTTAGGTCCCTAGAGTGTGTAGCTCGGAGGGATTGGGATTTATTTAGGTGTAGCATGTCCAACAGCTCTGGGTTTGACATAGCTTTATATGTTAGGCAGAGATCTCCTCAGAGTAGGCGATATGCTACGGAGTAAAGCTGGAGTTTTTTGAGGCGGTCTGTGTAGGGCATTTGTTTGAGGCCCATAATCCTCTTTGTGAGGTGCTTCTGTGGTCATTCCAGCTGCTGCAGATGTCTTGTGAGGTACATTCCAAAAGGGGCTTGTACTCTATAATGCGTCTAATGAGTTACGAGTAGAGGGGAACAATGACCTCTTTTTTCCTGGATGAGAACCCTTTTATGATGAGGTGTGCCATGCAAAAAGGACTTCCTGACTACTGTGGTGATGTGGCTATCAAAGGAGAGACTACTGTCCACCTGGGTCCCAAGGTCTCTTATCACTCATTTGGTGTTAAGTAGATTGCTGCCTATGTGGTAGTTCATGGGTACAGAGTTTTTGCCAAAGGGGATGACACTGCACTTTTTGCCATTGAGCTTGAGGCCATGGCTCTGACACCAGGCATCCGTCTCAGTGAGGCCCTTCTGTAGGATGTCCACATCATTTGGGGACTTGACTATGGCTCCTAGTTTGCAGTCATCTGTGAACTTTGTTAGCCAGAGGCCTTCTGTGTTAGCCTGTACTTTAGAGAAGTAGATACCAAACAGGAGAGGTCCCAGGATGGAACCCTGTGGTACTCCACTTGTCACTGCTTTGAGGTCAGATTTGGAGTCTTCAACTTTTACAGTGTGGGTTCTGTCAGTGAGCCAGTTGGCAACCCATCTTGTGATGTAGGGATATATACCTAGTGTAGTGAGTTTAGCTATAATTCCAGAATGGGAGATTGTGTTGAAAGCCTTGGCGAGGTCAAGATAAGCCGTGTGCACCACCTTACCCTCATCCACGGCTTTGGTGACTGCCTCAAATAAGTCGATCAGGTTCAGGAGGCATGATCTGCCTTTCACAAACCCGAACTGGGTGGGATCCAGAGTTTTGAGGTTACCAATGTCTTTGGTTATGAGTTCCATGATGATACGTTCCATGGCCTTGCAGACCAGGCTCGTCAAGCTAATAGGTCGATAGTTCCCGGGATCAGTGGTGGCTCCCCCATTGTGAAGTGGGATAACTGTTGCTGTGCACCATTCAGTGGGCACAAAGCCTGATGCGAGGCTATTATTGAACATGGTGCTTAAGTGGGGAGCCAGTTTGTTCTGAAGTTGGTATAAAATGCATCCTGGGATGTTGTCCGGTCCCATGGATGCTGTTTTTGGCTTTAGAGAGTGCAGCTTTTACCTGCATAGTTGTGATTACAGGGACTCTGCATTCTTCCTGTATAGACATGGGCCCTTTAGGGGGTGAGAGGGGGGTAAAGTTAGCACTGAACCGATCTGCCAGGATGTTGGCAATATCAGTTGGTTCTGTAATTTTCGTGCCTTTGTGCTGTAACTCAGAGCAGATCTGGGTGTTGCCATCAAGATTCTTGACATAGCTATAGAATGCTTTGTGGTTGTCCTGGGATTTAGTGACAATTTTGTTTTCTTAGCTAGCTTTGGAGGATCTTATAAGTGATCTCAGCTTCTTACTGAGGCTGACCAGGGAGCTCCTCCACTCATAGGATTTTACTCTCTTTTGCAACAGTTTCTTTCTTCTGTTGTACAGTTTGCTTATGGCAGGAGACCACCAGATTGGCTTCCTTTTTTGGAGGATAGCATCTTGGTTCTGTTTGGTATAGTACTATAACTGGAGACAAACTTTCTGTAGTACCCTGCTGTCCCTAAGAATGCCCTCATCTGCTTTTTGGTAACAGGTGCAGGCCATGCCTGCTTGGCTTCTACATTGACAGGTTCTGGTCTGACTTTACCACTTCCCACTCTATGTCCCAGGTAGGAGACCTCTGCCATACCCACCTGACATTTTCTGGGCTTAATGGTCAACCCTGCCCTCTGTAGTCTGCCAGCACCTCCCTGACATGTTGAAGGTGCTCTTGCCAGGAATAGCTGTAGATGGAAATATCATCCAGGTAAGCAAGGGCAACCCTCCTGCTCCTGCTAGGATATGATCTACCAGCCTCCAGAAAGTTGCTGGGGCATTTTTCATCCCAAAGGGCATCTTTGTGAACTCATACAAGCCAAAAGAAGTCACAAAAGCAGACCTGTCTCTAGCACTGGGTGTCAAGGGCACCTGCCAGTAACCCTTGATAAGATCAATGGTTGTAAGATACTTAGCCCCAACCAGCTGCTCTAGGGCTTCATCTGTCCTAGGTATGGGGTAAGCATCTGACTCTGTGTGACTATTTAATTTCCTGTAGTCCACACAGAACCTGGTGCTGCCATCCTTCTTTGGCACCAGCAACACTGGGGAGGCCCAGGGACTGTTATACTGCTGAATTACCCCTAGTTCCAACATCTCCTGTATCTCCTCCCTCAGAGTCTGTTTGACTCCCTCAGGCAGCCTATAAGGGGCCTACCTAATAGGCCTTTAGGGTCCTGTATCCACCTGGTACTGCACCAGGTGGGTGCACCATGGTTTCCCAGTAAACATGTCCCTAAACTCCTGTAACACTGCTCTGATTTCTTGAACCTGGGTAGGAGATAGCTGCTGGGACATTGCTACCTGAGGAGAGCAGTCACCAGATCTCCCTCAGACTCCTCCTGCAATCCACTGCAAATGCTCAGCACAAAGGCCTCCCTGTCATGGTAAGGTTTCATCATGTTAACATGGTACAATTTGTGCCCCTGTCTCCTGCCTAGCAGTTCCTCCATGTAGTTAACATCGCTTACCTTTCTTAGCTGCCAGCCTAGCCAGATAGAATTTTGTAGATAATTCTGTCTTTTGTAAATATTAATATAAGCTACAGGCTTGTTCTCTTAAATGGGAAAAAATGGTGTTAAATGTGGAACTGCAAAAATGTGACAGCAGTGCACTCTGCTGTAACAAAGCTAATAAGTCAATTCTTTGATGTCAAAACTTTGAGCCGATATGTCTGGTTGAAGGAATTCTGGCTATTGTCTTGAGACCAGAGTTAATTGCTAGAATTTGTATGTATAAATTATTTTATTGTTCTAGCTTCCTGACCAGCTGCAAGATCAAGGGCTATTAACCTCTGAGAATCTGTTAGTCTGGGAACCAGAAAGAAATTATGTAATCTGAAATGAATCAGTGGTACTGTGCTATCGATTTAAGAACAGAAAGAATGAGAGCATTAGAGCATTTGTCTTGAGAACATCCAACTCAACAAACCTCTGCCTGTGTCTAGATGTAAGTAAGATTTTAGAACTGTGTTTTCTTTTAGCTATACCTACGAAATAGGAAGATTAGACTAATTTGTTTTTCTGTGAGGCCATAACTTTTCGACTATTATTTTAAACATTTCTGTGTGATCTCTGAACTCTTGACTAGCACTGTGTGGTAATAAATACTGTCTTGTGTTTTTATTATTTATTATTAAATATTTTTAAACCTTTCAACTGTGGCTGTTTTCTGTAGAGATCATTTAAGTTCTAAGAGCACATTGCATGTATTTAGTGATACTGTACCAAGTCATTCCAAATAAATCTTGACTGTTTGGTTGCACTTACCATTTGGATAACATTGCACAGTAATAATTGGACACCCTTTAATAAGGACCTTTGAGTAGCTGATAAATATTAGTGGGTGGTGGCAAGTGGTACTACTGTATAGTCTGGGTAAAAGGGGCACAGATGGAGAACTTGTGCCAGCATTCCCCAGGAGTGTCTGTGTGGTTGTATAAACTCTTATCTCAAAGTGTGTGTGTGTCAGCTACTTGGGCAGGGACACGAAGTACTGATTGGACAGAGAGGGTGCTGGAGGTTTTAGCTTGCCCACTAGGCTGGGATCTGGACCTTATAGCTGTGCCAGTGTTGACTCTTATTGGGGATCTTGAGAGAAAGGGAGAAACCATCCCCAGAGTGACTGTAATCTCTGTGTGCTCTTAATGGAAATTGTACTTTACTGTGTGTTTATTTATTATCCTTTCCCTATATGAACGCCCTTCACTGGTGTTAGTGGTGAGGATTGAGGCTCCTTGGTTGCTGGGCCAGTGCACGGGCATCACATATTAATTGTTTGCCAGTGGTAGGATATCCACACCACATATTAATTGGTTGGCAAAGACTAATTGGCTTGTAGTTGTGTGGGTAGTGTGAATTCTTGTAGTTTGTGAACAGTGATCATTAAAGGTGTTTTGTACTCTAAATCAGCCACACAGTGAATACTCAGAGTTCAGATCACTATTGTTTTATTTCTTTTGTTAGCTGAGTTAGTCAGGGAGAGCAGGCAGCATGTCAGCAGAGGAGTACGGAAAGTTGACAAGGAGTCAGCTGGCTGAGATGTGCCAGGCTAGGGGACTGGTGCATGGAAACCTGACTAAGGCAGACATGATTACAGCTTTGGTCACAGCAGCATCAGAAAACAGCAACTAGGAGGACGATCAGACTAGCAGTGGAGACGTACCACCCTCAGAGAATTGACAGCTCAGCCTTTCTGCAGAGGACTTAAAAATCCATCTGAAGTTAAAGAGACTTGAGTTGGAGGCCAGGCATTTGGAAATAGAAGCAGCTGAGAGATTGAGATGTCTACAAGCTGAAGAGAATGAGGAACTGCTATGCTTGGAAGCTGAGGAAAAGTACAGGCAGAGGCAGCATGAGAATGAGATGCTGACTCTTTGTCAGAGGCATGGAGGCAATGGGGAAGGGAGTAACTGGACCTCAAAAGCACAAAAGGTCAGTAAATTTCTTCTGCAGTTTAAAGAGGGGGATAATTTTGATAGTTTCATTAATATGTTTCAGAGGGTATGTAAACAGTATGATGCCGACCAAAGGCTCTGGGTACGGTTCCTGACCCCCTTACTCCATGGTAAAGCTGTAACTGTGCTGTCCAAAATGTTTGGCGTTAAATGTTTTGATTATACTGCTGTGAAGAATCACTTGTTAGAATGTTTTAAGCTAACACCTGAAACATATAGGAAAAGGTTTCATGAGCATAGACGCAAGGCAGATGAATGTGTGTGTGTGAATATGTTGCTGAACTGAGCACTTATTTTCATAGGTGGGTGAGTGGATGTCAGGTCACCAGTTTTGAAGGGCTGACAGACCTTTCGACAAGCCTTAGCACTTTGCCTGAGGACATGAGGATCTGGTTAGCTGATAGACAATGTACTATGTCAGATGAGTTGGGGAAGAATGAAGACCTATAGCTAGCAAGCAAAGTATCCCTGCACAGGAAAGGGACCCTCAGTACTGCTCATGGGTCTAAAGGAACCCATGGTGGGAAGCACAGACAAAGGTCCACATATAAGGAGAAGGAGGAGCCACTGGCCAGACAAACGTAGAATGTGCAGACTAGAACAATTTGTTCAGTAGCATGGGTTCTCTGCAGTGTATGGAGTCAGTAGACAAATGTCTGTCAGCATTTCCTCACATTAATCTATACTGATCTTCCACTGACATACCAGGAAATCACAGCGCTGTGTAAAATGTACCTCACATATTATGCAATACTCTGCTCATTCCAATACATTCTGTACCCACCCTAGATATGACTCAGTTAATAAGGATAGCACACAGCCAGGATACCCCTCAGTTAGTATATCAGTGAGGAGCTGGGCTATTTACACAGGTTCATCAGCCAATTGGCTGTAGCACACAAATTCCTGTACCGGAGTACAGTTAGGTCTGACCTGGAGCCCCAGTGTTACTACTGATGGTCATACTGGGCATGCTGCTACACTTAGCTAATTTCAGCCCATGTCTGGACCCACATCTGACTATAGAACTGGGTTGTCCATATACCCCTGTGTATACAGACAGCTATGTACACCTTAACTGTCTATCCCCACCCCCATCAGACATGATTACCCCCATCTATCCATATGTGGTACATACAAGTTTTATCCAGATCTCTTGAGTGTGATATACATACCATATATAGGTTACATATACAAATATATCATTTATGCAGTGGCAGACAAAGGGGGAGAGAGATGGAAACAGAGAGAGACCCTGGTAGGCATATAGTGATGTACTGTCACAGCCACATGTACACCAATTGTAACCAGTGGCACGTGCAAATATTATGGTGAGCCCCATTGTGTAATAGTAGGTAGGTAGGGGTTGTAATTTCACATCAGCTACTGTGTGTGTGTGTTTGTGTGTGTTTCTGTATCTATTACATGTACAGCAGAATATACATGCTCAACAGACCCATGTCTGTGTAATGGCCACCCATTTTTAGCCCTGTGACTAGTGTCCTCCACAACAGTGGTCTCCCTGTCAGCAGCTACTGATGTCATCCACCCCAACAGCAGTGGCAGACACTTTCCATATGTGTAAGCACTGTGGCGCATGCATTAACTACATAGTGCTATACTGTAGACAGTTAGATAGGTAGTGTTTCTAATCCCAACAGCAGCAACTCAGTGAGTGTGTGTGTATAAGTATTTCCCCTTGTGGCTGTGTATATTTCATGCCTATGTGTGTTCAATTCCAATACGTTTTGAGGCCTGTTACACCCTGTTAACTCCCTATTGCTCTACTTAACAGGGCATGCTGATGTCATCCACCTTATAAGCACATTTACATACTCCCTAGCCACATAATTCTGTGGCGCAAGCAATATGTACATAGCATTATAGTGTAGACAGCTAGATAGGTAGTGGTTCTAATCCCAGCAATGGCAACTCAGTGAGTGTGTGTGTGCATAAGTGTAATCCCTTGCAGCAATGTGCATTTTCTGCCTGTGTGTGTGCAATGCCAATAAATCTTGAGGCCTGTTCCACCCTATTGACCCCCCACCATTGCATCACTTTACAGGGTCTGTTGATGTCATCAACCTTAGATGCACCATTGGACACTCTCCACTATACAGATTTTTGCAGACTGTCCAGATTTTTGCCTCATATATTTTGTCCATTTCTCATAAAATTGTGGTTTTCTGGTAAATCATTGGCAAATCATTGAGAGCTGAGGTCAGAAAATAATGATATACATTTAAGTTTCAGACTTCATACCCTTCACAAAATTCATGCTAATGCAAAACCTGTTACTCTATCAGTTTGTAAGAGCAATATTTAAAAGGTGTCCTTATTTTTGGGCTTTAACACCCACCCCATTATTGAAGGCTTTGTCCAGGTTTATTGCTCTAAGAGGTTAAGAGGTATGCCCCAGCCATATAAGCTCCATGGCACATGCGATAAGTATATAGCACTATAGTACATCCAACTAGATAAGTAGGGGTTCTAATCTAAACCTCAATACTGGTAACTGTGTAAGTGTATATGTCTGTGTATGCATATCCTCTGTAGCAGCACGACTGTGTTGCCTGTGTGTGTGTGTGTGTGTGTGTGTGTGTGTGTGTGTGTGTGTGTGTGTGTGTGTGTGTGTGTGTGTGTGTGTGTGTGTGTGTGTGTGTGTGTGTGCATGTGTGCATGTGTGTGTGTGCGTGCAATGGTTATACCATTTTGTGTTCTTGTTCCACCATGTTAACTCCCCCATTGCCAACCTATTCAGGGTCTACAGATGTCATCCACCTCAGAAGTAGAGTTAGACATTTTTAAACACAATAGCATTGTGGCACATGCAATAAATATGGTGGTCTATAGTGTACATGACTAGATAGGTAAATATTCTAATCTCAGAACTGGCAACCCTGTGTGAATGTGTGTTTGAGTGCATATCCCCTTGCAGTAGTGTGTGTGTGAGTGAGATGGTTATAACATTTTAAGAGCCTGTTAACACCCCAGTGGCAATCCTTACAGCACTTGCAGATGTCATCCACCTGAATAGTAGTGGCAGACACTGCAAAACTATATAAGCCTCATGGTGCATGTGATATGGATATAGCACTATTGCATGTAAAACTAGCCAGGTAGGAGTCCTACTCTCAACAAGGGCAGTTCATGAGTGGGTGGGTGTGTGTGTGTATGTAAGTATATTCCTTTGCAGCAGTGTGACTGTGTTAGGACCACCACCATACCTCCCAACCCCTTAGAGAAAGACATCCAGATAAAGCTATACAGAAGATTGGGACAAAGGCCAAACATTTGGCTCAATCTTTAAATATTGCTCTGACAAACATAGAAAGTTGATAGCATAACAAGTTATGCATTCACATGCATTTTCTGAAGAGTATGAAGTCTGACATGAAAATATCTGTTATTATTGTCTAACTTTAGTCTTTAATGATGTGCCACTTATTTGCCAGAAAACCACAATGTTATGACAAATGGATCAAAAATATGTGGCAAACATCAGGACATTCTGCAGAAATCTGAAGAGGTGAAAGGTATGGCCACTACCTGTCCCAACCTGCAGGTTGCAGTCCATGTTTGGCCAGGTGTGACCTGTGACAATGACTCAAACAATATAGAAGTCCCTAGAGTGTAGGACAGCAAACATTTCCTAAAGTTGTCTACTAGTTGCATAAAGCAGTTACTTCACATCAGAAGCACCTTAATGTTATGAGAAATAGCATCAGCTATAGTAATGTGACACAAAGAACCTGTCATATTGGCAAACCAAGAGAGGTTTTGTCCATTGCACTTGCTGTGGGTATGTTTTATCCTGCCAGCTCTCCCGATACTACAAGAAGTGTCCCACATTGCACATTTCATAAGGTGGCAACCCTACTCTGTGTTATCTATGCCTGTGCAATACATAGACATGTGGAGACCCTGTGAGTAGCTGCTGCCCCCAGTGACCCACATGTCTCTAGCCATGAATGCCAACTGCCACCACCCACATATGTAGGTATTGCCTAAGGCTGTGGCAACCGTATGTAGTGTGCTCATAGGTTCATAGGTTCATAGGTAGGTACTAGGCTATCAGCCCAAGGGCCTATGTAAGCCTAGCCAACAAGGTTCCCTGGCTTACGCCACCCAAGGAAGTTATTTTCCTGTGCCACTGTCAAGCAGAGACACAGAAGTGATCACCGGGGTGTATTTCCTATTTCCCATCCACTCATCAAGATTTCTCTTGAAGAGTGCTAATAAATAACTTTGCTTGACATAGATGGGTAGCCTGTTCTAAAGAATGGGAAGTCTCTGGGACAGGAATCTACCCCTCCAGCATGTCCTGTTTATTGTGGTGACAAGGTTTAGGTCCCTAGAGCGTGTAGCTTGGAGGGATTGGGATTTCTTTAGGTGTAGCATGTCCAACAGCTCTGGGTTTGACATAGCTTTATATGTTAGGCAGAGATCACCTTGGAGTAGGCGATATGCTATGGAGTAAAGCTGGAGTTTTTTGAGACGGCCAGTGTAGGGCATTTGTTTGAAGCCAGTAATCCTCCTTGTGAGGTACTTCTGTGGCCTTTCCAGCTGCTGCAGATGTCTTGTGAGGTACATTCCAAAAGAGGTGTTGTGCTCTATAATGGTTCTAATGAGTGTCGAGTAAAGGGGAACAATGACCTATTTTTTCCTGGATGAGAACCCTTTTATGATGAGGTGTGCCACGTAGAAGGACTTCCTGACTACTGTGGTGATGTGACTATCAAAGAAGAGACTACTGTCTACCTGGGTCCCAAGGTCTCTTATCACGCATTCAATGTTAAGTAGATTAATGCCTATGTGGTAGTTTATGGGTACAGAGTTTTTACTGGCTGTCTGCCACTGACCCACAAACTGATGTTAACACACTGCAATGGGGTCATATAGTGGGTATGGAAATGTGCCAAGGTCCGAGCCTCAAGGTAAATGCAGAAAACATTACCATTATATCATATGGTGAGGACATGGCCCCACTATTTCTCACATCAACGGCAACCTCATAAATACACAACCTGCATTGACAGATCTGGGTACACAGGTTGATAGTGTTGCATTCAGCCATCAAGTAGTGGTAGTGGTCAGAAAAGTCTTGGACATGGTTCACCACATATGTAAAAGGACTGCATCCAGACAAAAGGTGGATATTACCTCTGTATAGTCCGAATTCAGTACAACAATAAATTATCATCATGGATGGTCTGATATGTACCTATGCAGACATCTGCAGCAACTAGAAAGGCTATGTTAGCACCACAAGGGTTATCCATGGCCTTCAACACATTTTCCATGCAGACAGCCTAGAATCAGCAGTGCCCCACTTGGTATTGGACAGGTTGTCCACAGGTGGGCTGTGGCATGCCTAGATGGCAATGTTGTGCTCAGCCCTTCAACAGCTGCCCCATATATGTGAATGTAACTCTTTGCACATTACCAGCATGACTGGCCTTGAATCACATATGCAACAGCAAAAAAAAAAACCTGCTGGAGAGACAGGTTTGTCTCCCAGAGGCTGCCCTGCCTCAGGAATGCACTTCCCATACATGTCAGAGTACCATGCAGACCCTCATCAAGTGCATCCATGATGTGTGGATGGGAAAACAAAAATTGGACCAGGGGTCCAACCTGTGTCCATCAATGACAGGGACAACATGTGCTGATCAATGATGTTGGGGATAAAGTAATGGCTAGGCTTGGTAGAGATCCAGGGCCAGTACTCTAGTAACCTGATATGGACCTATGAACCTGCAGTCTTACAGAACTCCCAGGTGACATGTATCAAGAGTTGCATGATGTGTCAAGGGGCATGCATGCAAGATTATGCTGTCTGACCCCATTGTCCCTCACACACTGTTCCATACATAGGCACCTAGGTAAACATGCACATATACATCCATACCTTGCTGATGAAAACATCTCTGCATTGCCAATATGCCATCCTGAGCTTCTGTAATGGCAGCAGGTCTCCACGACTTAGATAACCAGACATCTGGAACAGAAGCAAATAAGGTCTATGAGACAACAGTTAGTCAGCAGTACTAACAGCAATAAAGCAATGTACACTTTGATACATACTCATGACAATTGCCAGCAGACAGCACCTTACAGGGCATAACACTACTGCACTACAAAATGTCATTAACTGTACTATATTCTCCTTGTGCATTAGACACATATTAGCATGTCCCTGCATTAATGGTATGGATAACATGATGTGGCACAGGGTGTGATAGGGGGTTGCCAAAGACCTAGGCTGTGCCACACAATTGACATCTTGTGTGTGTGTGTCTGTACGGGTGCTGATCAGCTGGACCATGGAGAGAAGCTGTGTGCGTCTGTTTGGTGATCTGCATGTGACAGGATGTGTGTGTGCTTGCACATAGTCAAGCCATGTTCTATCCCTATATGAGGGTATATTGGACAGCTGTGGACCAAACATAGCAGAATGTACAGTTCACTGTCTCTGGCCAGTAACATGGGAACTGGTTCTGCCAGGAGTGGCACTGATACCACCATGCCCAGGGCCAGATGTGGTATTACTTGCTGATGGTGACCGGTGTCTGCTGGTTCTGTGTCCCTCACAGGACCATCCAGGACCATCTGCCCATGGCTTGCCACACTGTGGTGTGGACAGCACCCACCCTTCGGTAGTGCTGGTGGTACTGCCACTATGGGAGTGTGACTGTGCACAGCCACATGGGCTCTCAGCTGATGTTGCACAGTTAAGGACTGACAATGTCTCACCCTGTCTATCCACTACATCAGAGAAATGACATAAGACATCACCAATACTGTGGAGGGTGTCATGTATGCCAGGCAGTGTGGCATCCATGACCCTGAATATCCATCTGGTGTTGCTTTCAGAACATGACACATCTGACAGGTGCTGGATGGACAGCAGTCCTCCTCCGAGCACCCCTGTCAAACTGCCTGTGTGGGCCTCACCAGCTCTCTGGCTATGGTTATTGCTTATAGTCACAGATGCCATAGTTTCCATAGTTGCCACACTCTCCTATTTGATGCCACCACCCTCTGACTATCCAATATCTGTGGCTGCTGGGAACTGGGTATGTGTAGGCATACTGACTGTGTGCTGGACTATTGGGTGTGGAAGTGGGATGTCATCCACTGGGTCAGAGTCAGCCCCCAAAAACCCCACCTGTGCCTCACAATGGCCAACATCATCATCATCAGAGTCGGATGAGACACTGACATTAGGTTGTGAGGGACACACACTCCAACCCCCGTGGTCACCTGTGAGGGGAAGGCAATATGAATACATTAATTCCAGCATTATAATGTCTGCTGATCCACGCACACACACACACACACACACACACACACACACACACACACACACACACACACACACACACACACACACACACACACACACACACACACACACACACACACACACACACACACACACATACAGATGAGCTGCCACAAAAGCATTACACAGACCATACCTTCTGACCGATGCCATGCACTACACACAATCAGACAACAACAGATTCACTCAAGACAGGCCCTGAACAACATGCAGTGCAGTTACATCCAGTTAATGTTGCTAGTACTATACACCTGTGAGATACGTGACAAGTCAGAGTTTGTGATGGACCTTCACCTAAAACACAGTTCCACTGTTTCCACAATAGTGATGCACCCGTGTATAGCAGACTGGCTACACCTTTACAAAAATACATGCAATTATGCTGCTGTAATTACAGATGTAATGCACTGGACTGAACTCCACCACAAGTGAACATGCATGTATTGCAATATGGCTAAGCTTAACAGTAGTGTCCATGGTAAACTGGTAGCCCTTAACATGCCTAGGGTATAGATGAGCCATAACGAGACAGTTACACACTCACTGGCTTAAGGAATATGGACCCCAGCCACACTAGAGATATCTATGGATTTTTGGGGGGGAGGTATTGTCAGCAGACATACATGCGGGGTTGGTACAAGATAATATTTGCATTTATCAACATGTAAAGTACAAACTGTAATACTGCCCAAATTGATGACATTTACAATATGTGTGCACATGTGTGCATTACAAAACCCCACCCACAAATGCAGATTGACCTGACATATGTGTACAGGTATACAGAGGCTGCCAATATGAATGTTACAGTATTAATGTGATGACCATTGGAGGCTTACCTGGATGCTCCTCAGCTGTGGAATCTGTGCCATCCACCTCCACAACATATGGTGTGATAGTTTCTTGTGAGCTGGTGGCTGACCCCAGGTTTGCCAGGAACTCCTCTGTGGCCTAGAGTGGTGGTTGTATAGCAGGCCCTCCCCTGCTGCCAGCACAGTCCCTGGCCACAGCTGAGGCCCTTTGCCGTGCATGATGTATAATATCTGTGGCACGGTGTAGCTCCTGTCCCACTGGTCCACATCATTCACCATTGCTATGAGGTCTGCCCACAGTGCAGTGCGCTCTTGCTGGTTATGGTGAGTCCTTGACAACAGCACCTGGTGATGGAGTTTCAGGGCATCAATGATGGCAGCAGTCTCAGCTACTGAGAATGGTGGATTGTGACATATATACATCCCACCTGAAAGGCATGAAGAGGGGAACACATCACAGGACTGTATACATTTCTCATCATTAAGTACACACCCTGCATATCCACATTTGCCAGCACTATCTACCGCTAACTCCCACATCATACCCCACCATCTATCAGCACTTTATGTATGTGGCTATTGGCAACATAGCGGCAATACAGCATGCATTGCCCTCCTAATCCTGATGTTTCATGCTACTTGTTGCATGTGCTATGAGGTGTTCAAATGCATTTACCTGTTGCACCTATTACTACTTGTTCATAGCCTGTGTACATGGTATGCTATGGTGTCAGCTTCCTACTGTTGTAGTAAGCACCTGGGCTGTAGGCCCACCACTCAGGTCTCCCTGACCTTCTTCATTCAGCTTCTGGGCTATATGGCTGGACAATGTCCTACAGTTTCCCCTGCCAGTGTGGTTGATATGGGCATCTTGGCATAGTGTAGCATCTTCCTCGTGTACACGGATGGGCAACCATCTACAAACACCACTAAGGAACATACTGTGTAAGAAATGCAATGACAGTAGTAACCTGCACTCCATGCTCTCTCCATATCAAGGCCACATATCTGTCCCCAAACAAGTTGTCAACACAATTAGTACACCTCCATAACACAAATACACATATGCAGTGGTCCTCAACATACACATCCACAAACAAAGGAGACCTCCAAGGCAAAGCCACACATGAACATCACAGCCATACACAACACATACCACATGTGGCCACACACCTGTGTCCTACAGCCATGCAGGCGTCAGCATGTCAAACATGTTATATATAGAAGACTCCATTGTGAGACACACTGATGTGCCTCTCACCTGGCTGTATATATGGATGGTTACAGGTACTTGCGTGCCAGGTGACAGACTCCACCAGACTGCATGCGCACCACTGTCTCACACCAACAGGTACTATCTTGAGTCTGTCACAGTCCATTTTGGTGTGCCTGACCTGAAATGTATGTCCCTGGACTATATGTAGTGACACATGAGTGAGCACACTGATTATGTGTAGCAGGCAGGTATGTCCCCCAGCCTTATGCAGCATTACACTGTCACCCAAACTGATGCAGCAATACAGTTAGGAAATGATTGACCTTACCATGTGGCCTTTTATCCTGTGATATTCCAGGGGGTTCCTGTACCTGTGAGTTTAAGATAATACGGACAACAGACCATGATGCTCTGCAAGAGATGGCCTCCATTTGTCTCAACTGGCCTTCATGCATCTGGCAATGGTTCTTGCTACCCCCATAATGACTCCATTAGTAAAAGTGGTGAAGGTATCACTACCAACATACAACTGTCAGCACAGCACACATTGAAGCCCATGCTGCTAAGCACTTGAGGTGTACACATGACTCTGCCTTCATTGCAAGCATTCTTAACCCTGGGAAATGCAGACATCTGTGCAGTCACACAGACATGGTGCAAAGCTGCAGAGAGCACCCCAGTCTTACCTGGTCAACCATCCTAGCATACATTCAGAACTCAAAGTGCAGCTGGTAATGTCATGGGACATGGGGTTTCAGTATATATGAGACACATACACACCTCCACGCTGTGCAGGCAGTAAGATGCACAGGGGACACTGTAGGGGCATCCTGCCTATATGGACCTCATCAACTGTATTAGAACTTGGGTCTGTACCCTGATACTGGGTCAGATGAATGACCCAAACATACATCGAAAGACTTACCCATGCCAGTGCACAAATGGTCAGAGAGCTATAAACAGTGGAATTACAAACACCTTGATGCAGCTAGGGGTTACCCCTACATGAGGTGAAGGTGTTTTGCAGTTCATATTACACCACATGGGTTACCACTGTAGCATCCCTACAGTGTCATCCTCTGTGGCAAAGCAACCATCATGCTGTCACATTTGCAGTCACCGTCTCTCACAATACACATCTTGCTAGGATCAGATATACATACACCTCCAATGTGGAGTACATCCTCTTGCAGGGGGTTATACACAGCTTCACAGCCCCCAACTCCTGTTGTAGGGACTGGTGTCAATATCCACACATATACACAAGCTCTATATGTGCATTTGTATAGATGCATGGGGTCAGGTATATCCGACAGGACTACATCATCCTCTGCAAGGATACGTACACCTGTCTGGTGGACATCTGCAAATCATACTGTCTATAACAGAGATGACATACCACTTTCCCAGACATAATAGGGGCAGGTGCCCAATTTTGAGCAATGTCTCCTTAGCATGAATATGTGAATGGGATCAGAACTGGAAACCTGCACAACAAACACAGAGCCTGCATTGTCGACATTCACTACAGACAATCATCTCCACTACTGCAAATATGTCTAAAACAGCACAGGAATCACCCACATCTACTCATTTGTTGTGGTCAAGGACACCAGCTATACCAGTGCTGTAGGTATAGCATACTTGATGCCTGACAGAGTCGGTGTAGGCTTCACTCCCTGTCTTCCACATCAGTACATCAGGATGTCCACAGTACCTCCCCCATCTCCTATATGTAGGACATTCACTGCCATGTGAAAGTCAGGTCTATATTAGAACATCAAAGTGTTAAAACATCAAATGTTCTAATATCGACCCCTATTCAGAAAATGCTTGAAATAGTGAAGCTGCAAAACACTGAATATTTTCCTAGGGAAAGTATTCGGTAGGCCATTTCTGTGGCTTCGCTATTTCCTTCACTGTGGTGCAAAGGTGATGGACCGGGTTAAGGTAAGTATGCAAATGGACTGAGGTAAGGTGAGTGTGTGATAGTTAGGGACCTTAGGAGTAGGGAGCGGGTAAGGTGAGTGTGCAATAGGGACCTTAGGGTTAGGGAGCGGGTAAGGTGAATGTGTGATAGTTAGGGACCTTAGGGTTAGGGAGCGGGTAAAGTGAGTGTGCATTAGTTAGGGACCTTAAGGTTAGGGAGCGGGTAAGGTGAGTGTGCATTAGTTAGGGACCTTAGGGTTAGGGAGCGCATAAGGTGAGTGTGCATTAGTTAGGGACCTTAGGGTTAGGGAGCGGGTATGGTGAGTGTGCGTTAGCTAGGGACCTTAGGGTTAGGTTTGGGTTAAGGTAAGTGGATAGCTAGTAGTGTATGTATGGCTTAGTGTAGGGTTCTGTGAAGTGTGTATGTGTGGCTAATGTATTTTGGTGTGCTTGTGCTGTGTGTGTGTATTCTCAGAACAGCATTTTTTTCCCTTGGAAAAAATTCGCTGTTCTGAGCGTTCGAGTATATCACATTTCGAGATTCCAAGGTCAAGCTTATGGTGTTCGATATTTTGGAATTTCAGTAATGTGATATAGACCCGTGAAAGTCATGGTATACATCTGCCATGGGAGCCTACCACATCACAGGATACATCCTACATGATCCCAAGCATAACCTTGCAACACCATAAGGCACTGTATTCACAGGAGGCCTGACTACTGCCTTTGTCCCAGACATTTGAAGGACAAGCACTATCACCCCTTTAGACTAAGGTGGGGCTTCCACCACTCAGTCACATGATAGACCCAGCAGCCTAACTAGGCTGTTCTGCAAGGCCATAGCACAGTTTATAGTGAACCTCATTAACAAGGACATTGGTGACCTGCACATACTCCATCGTGCACAGTTAGTCTTTGTCAAGGAAGACTTCATGTCTGTTACACTCGGTTGACCTCTGTGACACAGTCACCAAGGCCGTGGATGGGGAGTGACAGTGCAAACTGCCTACCTTGACCTGGACCATGCCTTTGACAGTATAACCCACCTGACCATAATAGATATATGCACCGAAGTATGCATCACACCATATGTTACCATAGGGGTAGCACACTGGCACACTGACATGACCCACCTATTCCACAGAATCTCCATCAAGTGTTTGACATACAACTAGTAACATCCCCACATATTATCACAGTACTAACAACACCCTAGGTACACAATCAGTCATGAGGAATCTGTGGACACAGGTCTTTGGCAAAATGACATTTCAACACAATGTTGTTTCCTTTGTAAGATAAACCTTCTACATGGCCCACCTCATACATAAGGGTATGTCAACAAGGTACATAAAGTCAAAACATCCCTGTATTCCCTACAATAAGGGCCATTATTGTGTATAATGCCCCATTCATCATTCACATCACACAGCACATGCAGCAGCTGGGGGCATCACAGAGGTTCCCCACCAGGGAATACCGGGGCCTGAAACATCTATCATACACAGATAGGCTATAAACACAACCCTCTACCCGGTTTCATACATACTCCTCAGAGGTGACCTCTGTGTTGCATGCCAGGCAATCATGGACTCCACATTGTTGGGACTGCTGCACAAGTGCAACTCAAGCCCCACTCTATTAACCCATACAAACACACGCCCTCAACCTAGCATGTAACATCAACTGGGCTTGTTGGCAGCTCAGATGTGTGTACCACACACTCACCCTGCTGTGGAATGATCACCATTGTTACCCTGTCCACATCAGGCAGGGTAGCTATTTACACCTTTGCAGGCAGAACCTGGATAACTGGATAGTTAACACAACTACACCCTTAGGATACCACCTGTGCCCCTGTTGGATTGGGGTATCAGGTGCTGCCTTGCATACACATGGGCTAACATCTGGCCTAGACATATGGGGGCTCAGGGCCCATAGCCTAGTAACCTCATATGGTCCTAGGTATATCAATTATGGCCTGTGTGCTGTGACAGACTGTGTTATTATTTGTCCACACCCATCACTGCAATCAGCTGTGGTGAGTCCCCTAGGGGATACATTACAGTACCATGTCATACAGCCAATATCTGACAAATAGGCGAGTAGTACTACAAGTGTATGTGGACAGTCCAGCAACATCAATGTTACACAATACCTGAGAGCAGTGTATATGCCATGTAGGGTTTCCTCCACACAGGTGTCTGACATCTGCAGTACTCTGATATTTGTGGAATGTGTACGTGTGGCTGATATATGTAAACCTCTGCCAGACAAATGTGTATGTCTGGAAACCAGTTGGACAATATGTAATGGTTGTCTGCAGATTGTAGGGAATGTGTCTGTGACATGCCAGACCCTTCGGAACACAGCAATGGTACATGAATATCGGGTACTGTATTCATTCCCTTACATTGTATTCTCAATATGTACACACTGTTGCTGAGGCAGAGCCAGTCCCCCACTACTGCTGCCTACAACCTGCTGTCCTGCTGCAGAAAGTCACCGGGTATGCTAGCCATAGGTGTCAGGCAATGAGATACAGGTGTGGAGTACACAGTGACCTAGCCAGAGTACATCAGGAACAGTCAGGGACACCTGGACAATCTTTGACCTAACCCTGTGTGATATTCACAGACTGAGAAGGGCTCACTGACAGTACATGATATGATATGCCAGCTGTATCTACCAGTAGTTACTGTCACTATTGTACAACAGACATTCAAGTAGCATTTCCACGTGAGCTGACCATTGCTGGGGGGAGTCAGGGGCCAGAGCTGTGATCTATGTCACTGCAGACAGAGCCAAAAGGGAAGACTGTAGGTGCTAGACAGCAGACTAACAGCAACATGTAATTCCAACATATGCTGTTGAGACCTACTGTTGAAATTCCTATTTCCCATGACTGCATCCCCCCATTTGCATTCCATTACATGGTTAATTCTATGACATACCTGGTATAGTGCTGTACTCCTTTGCGAGCAGAAATCCAGTGGTAGTTTTCCTTGGAAACCACAGTCTGTCTTCATGAAGAAAGTCACATATCTCTTTACCATAGGCAGCAACCTTCCTTTTGTAGGTAATGCTCATGAACATGTGATTGCCTATGCACCAATCTGTGAATCACACTTGCTAACAGCATCCAGAACAGATGGGTTGCATTTTCATTAGCCAATGGCATGGCAACACAGTGCTATAATTAAGGCCTTTATGTGGGCCTTGGCCTGTTTCCTGGCCTGTAAGGAGGACATTATTGAGGTATGGGAACTACAGCATCACAGAGGGTAGGTAGAAATACTGTTCACTGTTTGGACTGATGTGGTATGTCCACTGTTTTGCATACTATATTTGGCCATTGTTAACACTTTCTGATTCTGTGGCACTATATTGTTAAACAATGTGTGTGTTTGGTTCAGTAAGGAGACAGGCAGATGTGTGTCATACATCATTTTTATCTGAATGTGCATGCTGCTGCAGTTGATGTTGGGCTATCAGCTGTGTATGTTGGTAGGGGGAGACTGTGACACATGCCCCTGACACCTCAACATTTGCCCCCAACCCTTTATGGATGGGTGTTGTGTGGATGGCCTGTTCTTTGTGTCTGGGAGGTATGTTAGGTCTGTAGCATGTAGCTGAACATACTGCTGCATGTGTAGCAGGCCACAGCTGCTGCATTCTGGCCAGGAATCATACTGGGGATTCTGAAGACATTGGAGGACAGCAAGCTTTATATGTCAGTGAGGGAGCAGCATCAGCTCTTGTGTCACAGCATGACCAGGGTGAGGGCAGCCATAACAGTCCAGGCGAGGCATGTGCCTATGGTACATATGTTAAGTACTATTACTATCCAGAGATTGGTAGGCAACATTTAGGACAAATATAATATTTGTGACATGTGTCCCATCCTCCAGGCCTTTGATGTGCTACTGTGGGTGGCAGTGACTGTGGTAGCAGCAATCAGCTCTGCTGGACATTTCAGGGCTAAGTTGTTATATTGACAAGCATGTAGCTGTTGTGCAAGAGATTGGACTGTGGGCCAGGACTGTTGTTGTCCAGATGTGACATATGCTAGGAATGTAACAGAGCTACTGCATCATTATTGTGACAGGTGTATTTCCAAGACATTTGTGCATGCATACAGTGTGTTACACAGGATTGGCATGAACATGTGTGTTTGGATGGGTATGACCTATGACACTGACCTGTCTGTCATGATTTTGTAACCTTAATCTGCACTGACTTGACAGTAATTCAGCACACAAAATAGATTTTATGACAATGACAACTATGCCATAAGCAGGGGGCATGACTGTGGACATTTTGCAACAGTCTGTGCAGCTGTCAGCTCTACCTGATATCATAGGGCTCCCATACATCCAACATTTATTTGGCTGTGTACTGGCTCAGTGTCTGAGTCACAGGCTCAAGTATGCTGTCATTTATCCCATTATATGTAGAAGTAGTGTGTCACTGACAATCAGGATATGTTTGTAAAAACAGTAGTTGCTCTTTTGAGCTGCACTGGCCTAGTGGGCTAATGCACTATTCTGTAATTGACTTGGCTGTGGGTTTAATACTTGGAAAGGATGTGAATTTTTGCTGATGTGACATCTCTGTAATGCATGATAAATTTCTAGAAACACCAATTACTCTGCAGAACTGAGTTTTCCTGGTGGGCTAATGCACAATGCTGTAGTTGATATGGTCCTCGGTTCAATACTTGGGAAGGGTGTACATTTTTGCTGATGTGACATCACTGTAATGCATGGTATATAGCTAGAAACATGAGTTATTCCCCATAGCTGAGTTGGCCTTGTGGACTAATACAGTATGTTGTGGTTTATACGGTCCTGGGTCTGAGACTTGGAAGGGGTACTCATTTAATTGATCTGGATAACAGTGTCAGAATCAGATGGGGTGATTAATGCAGTTTTAAGTGGGTTTGTGTGACACGCCGCAATACTAAGCTGCACTTATTCCAGCTTAAACCTGCGCTATTTCCAAAAAAAAGAAAAGAAAAAAGGAGTGATTGGAATGTGGTGAAATGGGGGCAAGCAGGGGGAAAATAATATGAGAGGCATGTCGGGGTGTGCAGGATGGGTGTAGGAAAGGACCATAGCTCTCCATTTCTTGGACAGCAACAGCTGTGTATGTTGTGAACAATTTGGAATTTAGAGCCTCACACCCCACAGGGAGGGGTGTGGGCAACACAACCTTGTTGATTAATGGCTGGGATGATTGACTGATTGGTGGCAGTATACATGGGGGTGAAATGGTGAGCTATGTATGGGGCAATTTTTTTGGAGAGGATAGATTTAACACATTTAACCCCTAGTGGATGGGAATATGTGTGATGTGTACAGACCATATTGGGGTGGTGGGTTGCCTGCCAGACGCATATACAGTTGCAGATGGTATATTTGCAGTCTACAGCTATTACAGTTTCATACTACTCTGGATCAGCATAACTACATTCAGGAATGCATACAGCTGAAATGAAAAGGTTAACACAAGACAATCCTGAGGGAAACACACTATAATACATTAGACATTACTATTCAAGGTTCAGATCTTAGTGCAGAACAAATATCATATTGCATTATATCTTGTAGTACAGCTCCACAAAGACACTTTATCATAACAGTTCTTTATCAGCCAACCTTCTGTCACTTCATGGTGTTATAGCCATGGTCACTTTGCAGAACCTGTAATATTGCATTTTTTCAACAACAGCCCAGAATACACACAACTAATTGGTAGAAGAAAGCTTTATTGAGGGTAACATGACACAGTGAATAAAATATATCTGACAATGTTTCTTGTTCTACAGTTTAAATAATGCATGTGTTGAAGGACAGCTGTTATTTCACCACATATTCAATACTAACTTTATTTCCTTCACAAGTCTGACTTTAGTTGCACTGTATTTCCTGTAGATCATGATTAAATTTTATTTCTTGCCTTCACATTTTGAATGCTGGTGTACTTTATTACCAGATCTTTAGTAGTAATAGAGTATGCACATGTCATTCCTACACATTATTATCTGTCCAGGTCTATGAACACATTCATTGCAGTACATTCAGAACAGAATATACCTACTGGCATTTATTACTGTACTCTTTCTTATTTATATTACTATATATTGCAAGATATATCTGTACTCACTACACTGTCAGTGTGTCCTCACTAGGCACCCTGCATGGGCCTCCAAGTTGCAAGCCCTCTCCTCTGCAGCTGTAGGGAATGAAACACACCATTATGCATACCTGTCCATCAGATAGTCATACTAGAATTTGGTAAATCACTGATTCCTACACTTACAAACAACTGGGGCATTGCTGTCCCGAGTGTCTTTGGTCCACTGGGCCAAGAGATCCCCCTTCCTATGCTACAGGTCATCATAATGATGGTGCACCTGCTCACCAGTGTGGGGAATGCCTGTTGCAGTAGTGAGGTCATGTGTCAGCCGGTGCCAGGCTCTGATTTATATTCAGACCCTTAGTACTGGCCCTGCAGCAACCAGTTGTCATGGTTTTCAACAAGGAGCCCAACCATGACCCTGGACTCCAACATGCCCCAGCACTGCACCTGGAGTGCACACCTTCTCCAATTCCAGCCATAGCTCCTGCAGTGATCAAACTCCAACAGGTTCTGGCTGTATTCCCACCTGTTCAGTTTAAATAAGGCTGTTTTCCCATCCTTTGCTGCCATTGGCCATTTTTTAAAAATGCTCAGCTCTGCATATCACCTTACAAACCCGCTGAGCTCAGCTGAGCAGTGCTTAAACAGGTACTGTTTAGCAATGCTTAGCAGTGCACAAACCCGCTTAGCTAAGCTAAGGACTGCTTATACTGGGATTACTTAGCAGTGCTCAAACTAGCTGTACGGAGCTGTGCATTGCTAAGTATTGCTAAAACAGATCCTGTTTAAGCATTTCTTGACTTGGCTTAGCAATGCTTAGGAAAACTTAGCTAAAGGCAAACTAGAATTTTAAATAATAAAAAAACATATTGACATTAATTGCTCATTAATGTTACTTTATTATTATGTGTATGCATTTTACTTTATATGACCTAACCCTATGTATTTCAATTATACTATTTTGTGGTGTGAGTGCAATGTATTGGACACTTGTGTGTAACTGTAGCTTTTCTCCTCATATCTCCACTGAAAATGGGATTCTGGACCAGCTGCAGTAACCTAGTGAACAAATATTAATAGCTACATTGAAAAAAAAAGAAAAATATGCATATATTAAAACTATCCACTGTAAAAGCTGAATGGTCTGTCTGGGTATTCAAACCATGCCCCTACTGCACACAAGGCTGTGACTCTAACCATTCAGGTAACATGGATATGAAGATTTCAGCTATACATTTCTATATAGCTTTCGGTTATGTTTAAGTATTGCTGAGCAACTTGCCGCGCAGCGGAAATCCGCTCAGCTATGCTTAAATGTGACATTTCCCTTTAAAATTAAAAGCATCCGATTTCTATTTTTAGATGTCTGGTATATGTTCATTGCTAAATGCCATGCCACACCGTGCAAACACTAGAAGAATATAATATATATATATATATATATATATATATATATATATATATATATATATATATATATATATATGGATCTAGGAAAAAAACACAGGAACAGGAGTACTCAGCTTTCACCACAAAAACGAGAAGGTAGCCACGAACAAACAGAACTTTATTGTGAAGCGCTTTTCGTCTGCTTAAGAAGCAGACTTCATCAGACATAGTGTGAAAAAACAAGCAGACATATTTATACTCAAGGTGAAAAAAGCATCACTAATTAACAAATTAATCATTCGAATTAAAAATCAATTAACTGGCAAGTGTTAATATACTATGGCTTAACCCCACTAAGCCTAGTGAAATCATCATTCTGAAACCAGTGTATACATTAAAATCAGATAAAATCAGGTCAATTAAATTAAAACCAGGCAGACTCTAGTGTGTTCTGGTATTAAAAATCAAAATTGTAAACTTAAATTGCACACTGCTTTTGTACCAAGTGTAAGTGCCAATGGAAAAATACAAGCGTTTACATGCAAAAGTGTATACTAAACTATGTTTTAAACATGAAGTAGATGTTATAGTATATATGGATCTACTTTAGAACACCGACACGCCAGTTTGCCGACACACAAACCACCGACACCAAACAACCGACAACACACAATACCGACAACGCAAAACACTGAACACCATTATACCGACACACTACACGTAAACAACACATTACACTACATTACATATCCACTAGCCCTAACCCAAACCCTAATCCTAAGGTCCGACACTACCGCACACTTACCCTACCTGCACCCTAACCCTAACTCACTTAAACCACCCCAAACCCTAAGGTCCGACACTACCGCACACTTACCCTACCTGCACCCTAACCCTAACTCACTTAACCCACCCTAAAACATAAACCCGTCACTAACACACACTTACATTACCCAAACCCTAACTCCGACACTACCGCACGCTCACCTTTCACACACCCTAACCCTAAATCCCTCACTATTGCACACTTACCTGTCCACTCCCTAATCCTAAATCCCTCACTATCGCATACTTACCAATTCACGCTTACACGTTCCCTTTGTCGGTCTTCCAGCTGTCGGGATTTCAGCATGTCGGTCAACTGCGTTGTCGATCCTTTCGCGTTCCTCTTCCGCGTGTCAGCGAACTGGCGTTTCGGTAATTTGAATAGGACCCATATATATATATATATATATATATATATATATATATATATATATATATATATAAAGGGAGAAATGACATGTCAAAGTGCCAGTGGGGGGGGGGTGTTACAGACACTGTAACCCACTCCCTACAAATAAACAAAACTGGCTAATGTACACATTTAAATTTAATATTGCAGTGCTGTCTGGCACTTTGACAATGCAGGGGGCATGTTACACATCCACACACTGATTCATTAACCAGCTCAACACTCATCATCATGCTTTGCTGTAGTAAGTAACTTAACTAGGGAACAGTAATTCTTTAGCCAGTCAGGAAAATATAGTGAGATTAGTTAAGTAAAGATTAGTTAAGTATTGTTCTTCTGCATATGTGTGAATATATCCAACTGTGTTCTTTTTTTATATCTCCTGTGTTTGAAACTATTATGTTTATTGTGACTAAATAATCAGTATTCTCATGGTTTCTGTTTTATTATTTATTATTAAACATTTCTATACCTTTCATTGTGGCTGGTCTTTTAGAGAACACTTTTAACATCTTAAGGGTACTTATGCTTATTTTAGTGACACTGTGGCCACTCCTGAAAACGTCACTGCTTTGGTCAAACTCTACCATTTGTATTAGTATTAATTTTACTCAGTATAATTGGGTACCCTTGTAAGAGCCTTAGAGTAGCTGACTGGTGACAGTGTAATTATCTTATAGTCTGGGCAGAGGGGGCAGAGATGGTAACTCTGATAGCCTCTCCTGGGTGTGTGTGTGTGTGTGTGTGCGTGTGTGTGTGTGTGTGTGTGTGTGTGTGTGTGTGTGTGTGTGTGTGTGTGTGTGTGTGTGTGTGTGTGTGTGTGTGTGTGTGTGTGTGTGTGTGTGTGTGTGTGTGTGTATGTGTGTGCATGTGTGTGCAAATCAAATATCCAAGTGTGTGTGTCAGCTACTTGGAGCAGGGACACAGAGCTCCAAAGTGGTCAATGTGGGGCCTAGTTTGGGCATGGATAGAGACAGAGAGAGACTCCAGCCTCAGATCTGGTGTGGGTTCTTAAGATAAATTGTGCTTGGAGAAGGGAGCTGCATCTGGAAATACTGTGTGTATATACATTTTTTGCTCCTAGTGGCCATCCCTCACCAGAGTCCATGGTGAGGAAAGAGATTCCTTGATTACTGGCCAAGAGTAGGGACTATAACATATTGGTGGCAGCTAGGTGGGATATTAATTAAACTTCAGTAGCCTGTGGGCAGTTGTCAGTGAAGGTATGTGTACTCTCAGCAGCCACAAGGTAAACATACAAAGTTTCATTTTCACAACAGTTTTATTTATTTTTGTTGTTTTAGTTTAGTCAGGGAAAGAAGGCAAAGATGTCAGCAGAGGATTATGGAAAACTGACAAAGAATCATTTGGCCAAGCTGTGCAAAGCCAAAGGATGCTGCATGCCAACCTGACTAAAGAGGAAATGATTTCAGCCTTAATTGCAGCTGCAGCAGGGACCAGTAACTAAGAAGATAAACAGTCTGGTGATGGGGATGTGCAGCCTTCAGAAACAGAACAGTTTACCTTTTCCTCAGAGAACTTAAAAACCCATCTGGAATTAAAGACACTTGAACTACAGGCCAAAGGTTTGGGATTACAATCAGCAGAGAGACTGTAGCATTTTCAGCCTGAAGAAAAGGAGAAACAGTGCCAACATGAGAGGGAGATGCTGACTCTTCATCAGGGTCATGGAGGTAGTGGGGAAGGGAATAACCAAACAACAGAAGCAATAAAGGTCAGTAAATTTCTTTCACAGTTTACACAGGATGATAATTTTGATAGTTTTATTTATATATTTGAGCAATTATGTAAACAGTATAATGTTGACCAAGGCCTCTGGGTATGGTTTCTGACTCCCTTACTCCATGGTAAAGCTGTAACTGATGTTTATAAATTGTCTGATACTGATTGTTTAAACTATGATGAAGTTACAAAATGTTGTTGGAATGTTTTAAGTTAACACCTGAAACTTACAGAAAAAAAAGATTTGTGAACATAGATGCAAGGCAGATGAATGTGTATATGATTATACTGTTGAGTAAAGCACTTATTTTCATAGATGGGCGTGTGTCAGGTCTCCACTTTTGATAGGCTGTCTGACCTTGTGGTGAGGGAACAAGCCCTTAGCACTTTGCCTGAGGACATGATAATCTGATTGGCAGACTGGGAGTGTAACTCTACAGATGAGTTGGGGAGAAAAGTTGATCTCTACTTAGCAAGCACAGCACCACTGCACAAGAAGGGGACACCCAGTGCTGTACTTGAATATAAGGGAACCCATGGTAGGCAGCCTAAACCACCCCGACAGAGTCCACCAGTAACAAGGGAAGACACTAGTTCAGGTACATGGCCAGGATCAAGGGTTAGTTGTTTTAAATGTAACCAGAGGGGTCATGTAGCAGCAAATGTCCACTGAAGAAAGGTGGGGAACAAAAGGTGAGGGAGCCAGCAAGTAGGAATAACGACATGACAAGTTGTCTGGAGACAAAAGGGGTACCAAACTGTCATCAGAGTTTGTATGTTATCTTAATGGATGGAAAACAGGCCACTACTAAGAGAGACACAGCCTCTGACATAACCATTGTGAAGTCTTTAGAGTTTAAAGAGTTGTAGTAATTGCTTGGGTAGTCCACTCCAGTCAGAGTTTTAGGAGGGACTCCATTCCAAATACCTTTGCCAAGGGTTCACCTTGACTGGGAGGGTGGAAAAGGAAGTAAGCAGGTAGGTGTGTTTGAGGATATCCTTGCAGATGTATTGATAGGGAATGATTTTGATAATGCAGTACTTTGTGTGCATGCAGTTACATGCAGTCAGACTTGGAGACAGGCATATGGGTCTGGTGGCCTAAGAAAGACTCAGACAGACCCCACACCTGAACCTGGGGCTGCTGATGTGGCTATTTCAAGGAGGAACCTACCCTATAGCAGTGAGTCTGAAACTGAGCCAAAATTGCTGGTAGGTACTGATGTTTCCATTGACAGGGTAAATGGAAGGACAGCGATGAGTGGTAGTACCCAGGCTGACGGTGGCATTGCTGTCAGATGATACCAGGCTTCCTGTGGGAATGAAGCTGAGAAGAATCATAAAGGCAGAGTTGAGATAGGCTTAGCTTTCAGACCCTATCCTATGAGGCTTGAGGGAGGTAGCTAATGAGGCACTTGATCCTTAAGGAAAAAGAAGAGTTTATATACTGGAACAAAAGGTTACTGTATAGAGAATGGACCCTTAAGGGAAGGCTAGAGGGTGAGGTAATGCTGAAGTTGGTAGTGTCCAGAGCCTACAGTCTGACACTTCTAACCATAGACAATGACATTCCTTTTGCAGGTCATATGGGCATAAAGCATACCAAAAGATGTATCATGCAGAACTTTTATTGCCCTGGGATCGCAAGGGATGTAAAAGTGTACTGCAGGACCTATGAGCAGTGACAAAAGGTACTCAAGGTAGGAGACAAGGTCAAAGCTCCTTTGATGCCTTTGCCTATGATTGAAGAGTTATTTCAGATGGTAGCTATGTATATTGTAGGGCCTCTGAGTACCCCAAGTTCCACGAGGGAAGAAGTATATCCTGGTGGTATTAGATTATGCTACTAGATACCATGAGGTGGTGGCTCTGTTCTCTATTGAGGCAGAGTAGGTGGCAAATGCTTTATTAGAGATTTTCAGCAGGGTAGGTTTCCCAAGAGAAATACTGACTGACAGAGGTGCCAATTTCATGTCAGATCTGCTGGCTTGTCTGTGGAAGTGCTGTGGGGTGAAGTACCTAAAGACCACCCCCTACCACTCCCAGACTAATGCTCTTGTGGAGAGGTTAAACTCTACACTAAAGTCCATGCTAAGGGCATTTGTAGATGAGTTTAAGAGACAGTGAGACAAATAGTTGCCCCATCTGCTGTTTGCATACAGAGAGGTAGCCCAGGAATCACAGGTTTTCACTCTTTGAGTTGCTGTATGGGCATAGGGTGATTGGGAGTTTAGATCTGATTCTTGATGAGAGGGAGTGTGAGTGTGAATCCCACAATGAGTCTCTTGAGGTATATGTCCTAAACCTCAGGACAAGGTTTAGGGAGCTCATTGACTTGGTCCAAGAGAACCTGCCAGGGGCCCAACAACAGGTAAACATCTGGTATGACAGGAATGCTCGAGCCTGAGAGTATGCTGAGGGGCAGCGGGTTATGGTGCTTATTCTTGCCAGACACAATAAGCTGCAGGCATTGTGGGAGGGACCATTTGAAGTGGTAAGGAAGGTCAGTGATGTCAATTGCATGGTAAATCTGCTAGGCAGGAGGCAGAGGCTCAAATTGTACCCTATTAACATGATGAAGCCTTACCATGATAGGGAGATCCTGGGCAGACTGCAAAGGGCAAGGTTGCCCATTAAGCCCTGTGAGTATCAGGTGGGTATGGCAGAGGTCTTCTACCTGGGACATAGAGTGCAGAGTGTTAAGATCAGTCCAGAACCTGCCAGAGTGGAAGCTATTCAGGTGTGGCCTGCACCTGTTATCAAAAAGTAGATGAGGTTGTACTTGGGGACACCAGGGGAAAATGTAATATAGAAAGTTTGTTCCTAATTATAGTACAATAGCTGCTCCCCTCACATATCTGACATGGAAAAACATGTCAGATAAGGTAGTGTGGACCCCAGCTTTTGAGTATGCATTCCAGAAGCTTAAAGGGGCTTTGTGAGGACCCCCTGGGTTGCCAGTCCAGATTACAGCAAATAATTTGTTGTGCAGGAGGATGCTTCAAACTGTGGCATGGAGGCTGTACTCATTCAGGTTTCCTCAGAGGGAGAAGAACACCAATTTGCATATCTCAGCCATAAACTCCAACCCATGGAGGAATGTTATGCAGCTGTTGAAAAAGAATGTCTATCCGTAGTATGGGCATTGCAGAAATTGCAGCCCTACTTGTATGGAAGGAAACTCACTGTGTTTACAGACCACAATCCCTTAACATGGCTACATCATGCCAGCCAGCAAAATGAACAGTTAATAAGGTGGACCCTAGTGTTGCAGAAATATGATATGACAATACAGCACAGTAGTGGAGTCAGCAATACCAATGCAGATGGGCTCTCAGGACAGGGTATAGGATAATGTGTTCCCACACAGGCCCATTTCTCTCAAGCAACATTTTTCCAGGGTCACTTGAAAAACTATCTTGAGTATTTAAAGGGGAGAGAGATGTGATGATATGAGGTAGTGCCATATGTGCCAGGAAGAGTAGAGCAGTGCATGTGTAACATATGCCAGCATAGCTAGCTGGAGTTTTGTAAAGAATTTTATGTCATTTGACTATCACACTGATTTTACAGATGCTTGTGTATTTTAAAGTTGCTTGAGTTTAAAAAGGCATCAACAGTGGGTCCTGCTGAAGAGATATGCATGTATGTCAGACAGTACCATTATAACTGATTGAATGTATATGTTTTAACAGAGAATTCTGGAAGGGAAGAGATAATTATTATCAGTCCAGATAATTTTGAAAAATAGTTTTAGACCATAAACATTTTATCTTTCAGGTCTGATTGCAGCCAGAGACAAAAATGCCTGGGAAAACCAGGACTAGGAATCTTATTGTATTGTCCTTAGAGGTGAACTAATTGCTACCCTGTAAAGGTGGAAATTTTTGAAATTGTTTTATAGCTTTCAGATGTTGCAACATATCTTAGCAATGCTCCGGGTGTGTATTGTACCACAGTCAGGTGACTAGATGTGATGTCATTCTATAACCAGGACTGAAATGGTTCTTTAGATATTAGTGATAGATATTTCCGAACTTTCACAGCAGCACTTTGTTTTTTGGAACCTGACAGGAAAAATCTCTCACTGATATCTCACAAAACCACATACCTCATAAGCAGCTCAAGACTCATTATCTTGCCTTGCTATACTAAATATGTTTAACTAGGGAATAGTAATTCTTTAGCAAGTCAGGAAAATATAATGAGATTAGTTAAGTATTGTTTTTCTGCATCTGTGTGAATTTCTCCAGCTGTGTTATCTCTTATATCTCCTGTGATTGAAACTCTGGTATTTACCTAAATATTCAGTATTCTCATGTTTTCTGTTTTATTATTTATCATTAAATATTTCCATACTTTTCATTGTGGCTGGCCTTTTAGAGAATACTTTTAACATCTTAAGAGTACTTATGCTTGTTTTAGTGACACTGTGGCTGCTCCCAAAAGCCTTGCTGCTTTGGTCAAATACTGCCATTTGTATTAATATTAATTTTACTCAGTATAATTGCGTACCCTTATTAGACCCTAGAGTAGTTGAATGGTGACAGCATCATTACCTTATAGTTTGGGCAGAGGAGACACAGCTGATAAATCTGTGCCAGCCTTTCCCAGGTGTGTGTGTGTGTGTGTGTGTGTGTGTGTGTGTGTGTGTGTGTGTGTGTGTGTGTGTGTGTGTGTGTGTGTGTGTGTGTGTGTGTGTGCATGTGTGCGTGTGTGCGTGTGTGTGTGGGTGTAAATCAAATATCCAAATGTGTGTGTCAGCTGCTTGGAACAGGGACACAGAGCTCCAATGTGGGGTCTTTTTTGGGGCCTGGAGAGAGACAGAGACTCCAGCCCTAGGTCTGGAGTGTGCATCCTGTGTGCTCTTAAGAGAAATTGTGCTTGGTGTAGGGAGCTCTATCTGAAAATACTGTGTGTATCCATTTTTGCTCCTAGTGACCTCCCCTTACCAAAGTCAGTGGTGAGGATTGAGGCTCCTTGATTACTGGTCCAGAGTAGGGATTGCCACAACTCTGTTCATTGGTTTTATGTTGTTAAATTGAAACAGTTTACTAGTTGGAATACACCTAGAGTTTATGATATCTGGATTTTGGGAAATTGCAGTACTGGCTGTGTCATTTATTTAACAACATGTACCTGCTCTACCTTTCTATGTAGGACAAACTTCTCATTCCCTTAGAATATGAATTTCAGCGCATATAAGTGATATTACAAATCAAAGAATGTCCCATGCTCTTTACAAATATTCTATCAAACATCCTACGTCAGAATTCATGTTTAATATTATTGACAAAATTGAGGGGGACAGGAGAAATAAAGTTGGTTGGCATAATATATTAAATAAGAAGGAAACAGTTGAATTATTAGATTGTAAGTTTTATTTACCCCAGGTTTTAATGAAGATCTGTGATTCTCCAATCATAATGAGGCTTTGGGAACAGGTGACTATAAAATGCATGGAACGCATTGGTTAATTATTCACTGTTGAAGGCTTGTATGCCGAAACTAGTTTGAATAACTTATTGTATGTATCTTCATTTATATTATGTGGACTGTTTTTATTAAAAGATTTGGGCTCCACTTTGTAGTGCTGGTCGATTTCTGTTGCATTTTCATTTGTTTTATCACACTTGCAAAAGTTTGGGTCTTACTGACTTTCTATAATCTATTTCTTTCATTGATTTCAGTATGTCTATCAATTTATATTAAATTAAGAAACTTTTCCCTTAGATCTTTTTCTTCTAAATTGACAGCAAATTATTCTTAATTCTTGGTTTCCTGTGGGGCTTCTACAGAAAGTTCCAGAACATCTTCTCGTGACATTCTCTTCAGTTGCATCCTGTGTCATCAGTCTCTCTTTCATATGGGAACTCACTGGCCTATTACTCCATAACATTTATTGCATCAGGGATGTTGCTTCCTGTTCCTTCCCTTGCTGTGCAACTCCAACTGAACATCTGTACTCATTTCCTACTGAAGGCTCCAGAGTATCTTTATGTGGTAACAGATCAGATGCTTCACATTCTACCTGTTTATCCTTAATCTGGGGACTCACTGTTCCATCATGCTATGACATTACCAGAGTTGGATTTTCTGCATCAAATCATTCACTTTGCAGGTAATCCATACAAAACAGTGCCTTCACTTTGTATGTCTATAGCACGGTGTGTTTAAGCATAGTTGCATGAAGATAACCAGACTAGTGCGGGGAACAGCAAAAACTGACCATTTGTTACCATAGGATGTTAAACACCATTTACTGGCACACCTAATTGGTGCATGGTGCAAAGTTCTGTATGAGTCCTGAAGACATTTGATGGCTTTTTTAAGGGCCAGTTTAGGCCATGTGTGTTTCATGTTATTCAATTTCTTGACCAGATTAAATGTGCAAAAAATTAGTTGATATGACAGTGGTGAAAATGGGGGTGGGAGCAAGCAGAGGGGAGAACACAGGAGAAAGAAAAGGGAAATGTGCAGGATGGTGGTTGGACAGCACCGTAGTCATCCACTTCTTCACAATATAAATGCAGACTTATAAACAGAATTTGATGAATTTGGAGAGTCACCACATCACAGATAGATATCAATAACAGAATAATGTTGTATTGCTAATGGGATCAAATCAAGTGTGCCAACAAGACTCATAGATGAAGTGGAGAGATATGTATGGGGTGTGTTTTCTTTTCATTTTGGGGGGGCAGGCGACCATTGTTTTCCCTATATTTTGTAGAGACAGAACTGCTGGGGAAGGTGCTTAGAAATAAGAGGATCAGGTAAATAGGGTGGGTTAGGTAGTAGGTGCAAATGTACAGGAAGTACGGGGCAGAGAAGGATGGTGATGGACAGAAAATGTTGGGGCACACCATGACTGCGGATAGGTAGGGGACATCAGAGGCTCATCTCATCCAACTTGAGCACAGTGAGAATCTAGTCTCACCCTCAGACCTGTCATGACTGTCTTACATATCTGTTCCCCTAGGTCAGCAGTGGACATGGCATCAATTTTGCAATTCAATATTGGACCTTTTCTACTCTGCCAATTCAAGCATTGAGGCTCCTCTCCATGATGTCCTCCACCATGTCTGACAGCTCCTAATGAGTGACAAAATCACTATCTCCAGTTCTATCACAGTGGGTACCATTGCACAGTAGCTGGGGCAGACCTACCTGACACAGCTGAAGCAGGTAGTGCAGGAGTTGTGCGGGCAACACTGACAGGTTGGTACCCAGATGTGCTGGGTGTCTGTGGTGCTGCTGCTGCCATATGTGGAGGTATGTTGGTCTGAACCCCAGTGGCTTGTTTAGCTTTCTATGCTAATACATCACATCATTCTGATGTAGCAGAAATTCCCTGACGCTCCAAGAGCAGAATCACTGTTTTTTAGCATTTATTTCATTGAATTGTACTTCCTAAGACTTATAGTTGTGCAATACAGCTCATCTACTACATTCTGCACTGTTATAAAGCTTTTTTACTGTTTCACTACATTTGTGTGCAGTTTTATATTGTTTTAACTGTATTTTCATTGCTAAGTAGTGTTTCATTACTGTAACTGCATTTTTACTGAATTACTTAACTGTAAACTGCTTTTTTATATGTTCATAGGTTCATAGGTAGGTACTAGGCTATCTGCTCAAGGGAATTTATAAGCCTAGCCAAAGTGTGTCGGCTTTCGCTGCCCCATTGATTAATTAACTGATCCTCTGTGAAGCAGAGCCAATGAAGTGATCCCATGCATGTATTTTCTGTTACCCATCCACTCGTCAAGGTTTCTCTTGAAGAGTGTTAGTGAGGGGCTCTGCCTGATGTAATTTGGAATTTTATTCCAAAGCATGGGGAGTCTCTGTGACAGGAATCTATCCCTCCAGCATGTTCTATTTATTGTTGTGGTGAGGTTTAGCTCACTAGAGCATGTGGCTCGAAGTGACTTGGACTTCTTTAGGTGGAGCATGTCCATCAATTCTGAGTTGGACATGGCTTTGTAAGTCAGGCAGAGATCACCTCTGAGTAAGCAATATGCCACTGAGTACAGCCGGAGTTTTTTCAGTTGGGCTGCATAGGACATATGTTTGAGGCCAGTAATCCTCTTGGTGAGGTACTTTTGTGGTCTTTTCAGCTGTTGGAAGTGTCTTGTGAGGTACATCCCAAATGGGGTATTGTACTCTATGATGGGTCTAATGAGTGACGAGTAGAGGGGCACTATAACCTCTTTATTTCTAGATGCAAACCCTTTAGTAATTAGATGGGCCACATAGAAGGATTTCCTAACTACTTTGGCAATATGATTGTCAAAGGAGAGATTACTATCTACCTGGGTCCCCAGATCTCTTATTACTTCTTCTGTATTAAGGGGGCTGCCACCTATGTGGTAATTTGTGGATGTTTTGTTTTTCCCAAATGGGATGACTATGCATTTTTTGGCATTTAGCTTGAGGCCATGACTTTGACACCAGGTGTCTGTCTCAGTAAGGTCCTTTTGGAGGATGTCCATGTCAGCCGGAGTGTCAATTATGGCACCCAATTTGCAGTCATCGGCGAACTTGGTTAGCCATTGTCTTCCTGATGTTTTCTTGTACTTCTGAGAAGTATATGCTGAACAGTAGGGGTCCCAGGACCGAGCCTTGTGGGACACCACTTGTGACTGGTTTAGAGTCGGACCTGGAGCCCACTATTCTTACCGTGTGAGTTCTGTCTGTAAGCCAGTTGACAACCCATCTCGTGACGTAGGAGTTTATGCTCAGGCTGGTAAGTTTTTCTGTAATACCCGAGTGGGGAATGGTGTCGAAATCCTTGGCGAGGTCAAGGTAGGCTGTGTGAACCTTTCCCTCATTTATGGCCTTGGTAACTATCTCGAAGCAGTCAATCAGGTTTAGTAGGCATGATCTGCCCTTAACAAACCCGAACTGGGTTGGGTCAAGTGTTTGGAGGTTCCCAATGTCTTTGTTAATGAGTTCCATGATGATGTGCTCCATAGCCTTGCAGACCAGGCTAGTCAGGCTTATTGGGCGATAGTTACCAGGGTCAGTTGCAGCCCCTCCTTTGTGGAGAGGAATAACCATTGCTGTGTGCCATTCTATGGGCACATAGCCTGTGGAGAGGCTGAGGTTGAACAGCATGTTTAGGTGGGGGTTAGTTCATTCTGTAGTTCATGCAAGATGCAGCCTGGAACACCATCTGGTCCCATTGAAGCTGTGTTTTTGGCTTTTGAAATGGCTGTTTTCACCTGTGCATCTGTGATTTTTGGGATACTACACTTTTCTGCCATTGTTGTGGGCACTTTTGGAGGTGAGAGGGGGTGAAGTTTACACTGAATCTATCTGCCAGTATGTTGGCAATATCAGTAGGTTCAGTATATTTTGTGCTATTTTGCACTAGTTCAGTGCATATCTGTGAGTTGCCACTTAGATTCTTAACATAGCTAAAGAAGGCTTTGTGGTTATCTTTTGAATCCTTGGCTATTTTTCTTTCGACGTTAGCCTTGGATGATTTCATGAGGGACCTCAGTTTCTTACTGATACTGATCAGGGATGTCTTTCCTTCTTGGGATTTGCTTTTTTTCTGAGCTAGTTTCCTCCTTCTGTTGTATAGCCTGTTTATTGCAGGGGTCCACCAAACTGGTTTCCTTCTCTTAGAGGAGTGAGTCTTGGTTTTGCTAGGGATGGCATGATCCATGTATCCTAGTAGGTGCTCGTAGAGTGCATTTGTAAAGGTTTCTGCATTTTGGGCAGCGTTATCCTTTAGCGTGGGGGCTGTGAAACTTACCACCTCTGTCTTAAGTAAGGTGAAGTTTGCTTTAGAAAAGGTTTTTACTGTGGTTTCCTTAGTTGGAGGTGGTGGTGGGGTGTGGACATCTAGAGTGATTAGTTTATGGTCTGATCTAACCAGTGACGGGTTGACCTCTGGTGTGGAGCACCTGTCACCCATGTTGGTGATGACCAGGTCCAAAATGTTTTCACCTCTGGTAGGGGAGTTTACCAGCTGATCCAGGGTGTTTGAGTTGATGAATTCTAGGAAGCACTGGGCCTGGAAATTTGAACTCGAGTAGTTTTCCCAGTGAATGGTAGGGTAATTTAAATCACCCAATATCAGGGAGTTCGGTAGGACCTTCATATTTTCCAGTGTCTCCAGAAAGGTGGAGTGGTGGTCCTGGGTCATGGAGGGTGATCTGTAGCAGGCCACAATTTGCATTGCAGATTTGCCCAATGTTAGTTGCACATGGATGATCTCAGAGGTATCATGCTTTGCCACTAACCTGGAGGTGTAGGTATCCTTGATGAATACGGATACACCCCCTCCTTTTGTGTTTTGATCCATGTTCTGTGGCCGAAATGTTTGGTATGAGTTGTAGCCCGCTAGTGCTGGGGTGGTCTCTGGAGCCTTGAACCAGGTTTCAGTTACTACACAGATGTCGACGTTCTCCATACTGAGGAGTGCTTCGAGCACGTGCATTTTGAGATTTAAACTCCTGGCTTTGAGTAGCATAACCCTCAGTTTTTTGTTAATTGTGCTGTTTACAGAGGTGGGTTTGACTTTTGAGCCTTGCCTAAAAAAGGCACTATGGGGATAGCAAGAGCCTTGGCCAGTATTCGAAAGCCTAGGGGTAACAGGTAGAAACCATCTCTTGCGAAACAAAGCGGCTTGTCGAGCATGCTGTCCCAGGCTGGATCCCCTTTGAATGACGCCAGAAGCTTAGTCAATTGTTGAAATTGATCATTTTTCTTTATACTGAGGTATCATTCTTGATGAGGGCAGGATGCTACTCAGGGTCAGGGTCATACCAGCCTGGGCTGCATGATCAGAGAGCTCTTCCATGTCTCTTTTCATGTAGTTCAGGGAGGTACATCTCAGGTCATTCACACCAACATGAACAATGACAGAGTCATATTTGTACTTGCTCTGGAGTGACCTGAGTGCTTGTGTTATGTGGTGGATTCTGGCTCCCGACAGGCAGCTAATAGTAACCTTCTGCTTGTCCAGCCAAGTGAGTGGGACATATTTAGAACAGTATTTTCTGTTTGTGAGTGCTCTTATCTGTTCTTTTCTGTGCATGTTCTGGGAGTTTTCTGTGTTCTAGTCATGTAGCATAATCTGGATATGGGTTCACTGCATCTAGGCCTGGTTGTTTTGCTTGCTGAATTTCCTGGCAGACATCGTGTGCCAGTAGGGGTCTACCTTCTCTGTTAGTGAGAGTAACAGGGCTGCCTGACCTTCCTTAGCATAAGTTATTGGTTAAAAGTGCAGGAGTTTGCAGGATTGGGCAGTAATCTGAGCTTCTAGATTATTCCATCTTTTTTGGTATTTAATCCCTGTATTTGAAGGGGGCCTGTGCATGTTTTTACAAGGCTGAGGAGTGATGATTCATCACTGTGACATAGCAGATATTCCCTAAGACTCCAAGTGGACAATAAGTGTTCTTTATATTTATTTCATTGAATTGCACTTCCTAATGCTTATAGTGGTGCTATACATTTAATCTATTACAATTTGCACTGTTATAAGGCTTTTTTTAGTGTTTCACTGCATTTTTGTGCTGGTTTATACTGTTTTAACTGTATTTTCATTGTTAAGTAATGTTTCATTACTATGACTGCATTTTTACTGAATTATTTCATTGTAAACTGCTTTTTTCATACTAAGAGTTGTATTTTCTGTTTGTGAGTGCTCTATGTGTGCTTTTCTGTGCATTTTCTCAGAGTTTTTCTGTGTTCTAGTCAAGTAACATAGTCTGGATAACGATTTGCTGTATCTGGGCCTGGCTGTTTTGCTTGCTGAGTTTCCTGGCAGCCATCCTCTGCTGGTAGGGGCCTGTCTTCCCTGTTAGTGATAGTAACAGAGCTGCCTGATCTTCTCTAGTGTGAGTGATTGGTTGAAAGTGCAGCGGCTGGCAGAATTGGATAGTAATCTGAGTCTCTAGATTCTTCCATGTTTTCTGGTATTTAAACCCTGTGTTTGCAGGGGACTGTGCTTGTTTTTGCCAAGCTGAGAAGTGGTAATTCATCACTGTGACATAGCAGAAATTCCCCGAGGCTCCAAGAGAAGAATACTTTTTTTACATTTATTTAATTGAATTGCACTGCCTAACACTTATAGTTGTGTTATACAGTTAATCTACTATATTTTGCACTGTTATAAAGCTTTTTTTACTGTTCCACTGCATTCTTTTACTGTTTTACTGGTATTTACATTGCCTAGTAGTGTTTCGTTACTGTAACTGCATTTTTACTGAATTACTTAACTGTAAACTGCTTTTCCGTATTGGGAGTAGTATTTTCTGTTTGTGAGTGCTCTATCTGTGTTTTTCTCTGGATATCTGGGATGGGAATATTCTGTTTCTAGTCAAGAAGCATAGTCTGCATACAGGTTTGCTGCATCCAGGCCTGGTTATTTTGCTTGCTGAATTTCTTGGCAGCCATCTTGTGCTGGTAGGGGCCTGCCTTCTATGTTAGTGAGATTAGCAAGGCTGCCTGACCTTCTCTAGCATGAGTGATTGGTTGAAAGTGCAGGGACTGGCAGGACTAGGTAGTAATCTGAGCTTCTAGATTCTTCTATCTTTTCACATATTTAAACCTTGTGCTTGCAGGGGCTGTGGTTGTGTTTACCAGGCTGAGGAGTGGTGATTCATCACTGTGATGTAGCAGAAAATTCCTGAGGCTTCAAGAGCAGAATAAGTGTTTTTTTTTATATTTATTTAATTGGATTGCATTTCCTAAAACATTTAGTTGTGCTATACAGTTAATCTACTACTTTTTACACTGTTATAAAGCCTTTTTTACTGTTTCACTGCATTCTTGTACTGATTGATACTATTTTAACTGTATTTTCATAGCTATGTAGTGTTTCATTATTATAACTGCATTTTTACTAAACTACTTAACTGTAAACTGCTTTTTCTTACTGAGACTTGTATTTCCTGTGATGTTTTAGTCAGTATATTTTATTTAGTAAGATATTAAACAATTTGTAATGTACATATTTGCCAGAGGACAAACTTGATGGACCTTTAGTTGCAAGGGCAAGGTATAAAATGAGAGTGAAAGGTCCAACTAAAGTAACTGGCAGACTTCCAACAACCTAGGATGAAATTAGTAAAAGTGTGGATTCTAGCAAGTTTTCAATTGATATTTCTGGTGATAGCCTTTTTATAGTGTAGATATTCTAGATACATGATCTAGTGCTCTCTGTGCTTTTCTGTACATTTCTGGGGAAGTTTTCTATGTTCTAATCAAGGAGCAAAGTCTGGATACAGGTTTACTGCATCCAGGCCTGGTTGTTTTGCTTGCTGAATTTCCTGGAAGCCATCTTGTACTGGTTGCGGCCTGCTTTCTCTGTTAGTGAGAGTAGCAGGGCTGCCTGGCCTTCTCTAACATGAATGATTGTTTGAAAGCAAAGCAGTGACAAGTGGAGTACCACAGGGTTCCGCCCTGGGACCTCTCCTGTTTGGTATCTACTTCTCTGAAGTACAGGCTAACACAGAAGGCCTCTGGCTAACGAAGTTCGCAGATGACTGCAAACTAGGAGCCATAGTCAAGTTCCCAAATGATGTGGACATCATACAGAAGGGCTTCGCTGAGACAGATGCCTGGTGTCAGAGCCATGGCCTCAAGCTCAATGCCAAAAAGTGCAGTGTCATCCCCTTTGGTAAAAACTCTGTACCCGTGAACTACCACATAGGCAGCAATCTACTTAACACCGAATGCGTGATAAGAGACCTTGGGACCCAGGTGGACAGTAGTCTCTCCTTTGATAGTCACATCACCACAGTAATCAGGAAGTCCTTCTACGTGGCACACCTCATCATAAAAGGGTTCTCATCCAGGAAAAAAAGAGGTCATTGTTCCCCTCTACTCGACACTCATTAGACCCATTACAGAGTACAATGCCTCTTTTTGGAATGTACCTCACAAGACATCTGCAGCAGCTGGAAAGGCCACAGAACTACCTCACAAAGAGGATTACTGGCCTCAAACAAATGCCCTACACTGACTGCCTCAAAAAACTCCAGCTTTACTCCGTAGAATATCACCTACTTACTTACTTAACTGTAAGCTGTTTTTTTTATACTTAGAGCACTCACAAACAAAATACATCTGTCTCTATGCTTTTCTGTGCATTTTCTGGGAGTTTTCAGTGCTCTAGTCAAGTAGCATTGTCTGGTTATAGCTTTGCTGCATCCAGGCCTGATTGTTGTGCTTGTTGAGGTTTCCTGGCAGCCATGTTGTGCTGGTAATGGCCTGCCTTCTCTGTTAATGAGACTAACAGGGCTGCCTGAGCTCAAGCATGAGTGGTTGGTTGAAAGTGCAGGGGCTAACAGCATTGGGTAGTAATCGGAGCCTCTAGATTCTTCCATCTTTTCTGGTATTTAAACTCTGTGTTTGGGCAGGGCTGTGCTTGTGTGTACATCATGCACTGCCGCTGCACTGATTTAACCACTGGAAGGTATACCAGCTTCAAATTTTACCTTAGTAGGACTCACTCGATCCTGAGGTAGTGAAGCTTCTTTACAGCCTCTGTACAAAGACAAGCTTCTAGTACCCATTTCAGATCTTTCCACTTTCACCCCCCCTTATCTTGCCCCCCTCACTAATTATGACAAATATGGATGGACCAATTTCCTACAGTTTCTCCTGGCAATCTGGTTGATATGGGCATTCTATTACAGTGTAACAACTGTCTCATGCACGGGACAACCATCTCTTACTACCACCTAGGAACAAATTGTGAGAGATGCAATTACATTAAAAACCTTGAATCTATGCTCTCTCTCTCACAAGACAGTGTACCTGGCACTGAGAAGATTTTCTGAACAGATACCACATCTCAGATATCACCCACACCAACACAACACACACCCACATATGTGGAGGTTCTTAACAAAAACATACCTAAACAAAAGAGACCTCTGAGACAAAATCAGATGCAAACTCCACAATCTACCTCACCACACACCACAAATAGTCCCCATGCCTGTGTCTCACCACCATCAAAGCTTAATCATAAACCCAATATTTTAATCATAGGAGACTCCATTATGAGACACAGATGTGCCTCTCACCAAGCTGGATAAGGAGAAAGTCACAGTAAGTCATTTGTCAGGTGCAAGAATCCGCCACATCACCCATGCACTTAAGTTCCTCAAAAGTTCTGTTATAACTCTGTCATAGAACGTGTTGGTGTTAATGACTTGAGATATATCTCTCTGGACTACATAAAGAGAGACATGATCAAGCTCACTGAATATGTGTTCCAGGCAGATATGTCATTAGCCTTAAGCAGCATTCTACCATCATCCAGAATGATGCCTCAATGCAAACAAAAAATGATTGACTTTAACAATTGTCTTAGTTTCTGGTGTCATTCTACGTAGATCCAGTACCTTGCAGCCTGGGAAGACATGACTGACAGACCACGATAATTTGCCAGAGATGGCCCGCATCTATCTCCCTTGGTCTTCAGGCATCTGGCAAAGGCTATTGCCTCCCCCCATAGTGCCTTTTTTAGGTAATGTCATAATGTCAAAACTGCCAACATGAGGATCTCATCTAAATGCAATTTAAAGGTCATGCTGCTAATGCTAGGTGAATCAACATGAAACTGCACTCATTGCAAGCATTCTTAACCCTGGAAGATGTTGACATTTGTGTAGTCACAGAAACCTTGTTCAAATTTGTGGAGGGCAGCCAAGCCTTACCTGGCTACTTATCCTATCATACATACAGACCCCAAATTGAGAGCAGTAAAGGCAAAGAAGGTGGTGTTTCAATATATATTAAAGATATACACACCTCCAGACTGGTCAAACAGTATGATGCACAGGAGATGGTCCAGGTAAACTTAATGGTTGACAAGACCCTTATTCAAATCATAGTTAGCTACAGACCCCCAACATTGACTCAGGACACCCATGCCACCTATCTGGACCTCCATGAATCTATTAAAATTCAACCCTACACCCTGATCCTGGGCAATTTTAACTACCCAACCATAGACTGGAAGATCTACTTGATCCAGAACACAAATTATCAAAGATTCCTTGAATTCGTCAATGCCCCTGCCTTGGACCAGCTGGCTGACACCCCCACAAGAGATGACAACATCTTGGACTTGGTACAAACCAACATAGGAAACCACTACAGCATCCCCACAGTGTCATCATCCCTGATAAGTTCAGACCACAAAGTAGTCAGCTTTGAAGTCACCATCTCCCCTGCCACCACCCCCCCCCCCCCACAGCTAAGGTTAAACAAAAAAAAAAAATTCTCCAAAGCTGATTACAACCTCCTGATGAAAGGTCTAAACAGCTTTACAGCCCCCTCCCCAACAGTAGGAACTGGCACTAATGTCCAAACCTACACCAAAGTACTATACAACCATTTATATAAATGCATGGATTCAGCAATACCTGACAGGACAAAACTGTCCTCCTCAAGGAAGAGTAAACCTGTCTGGTGGACATCAGCTATAAATAAACTCTACAACAAAAGGAAAGAAATCGCAGTCCAGGACCAAGAAGAAACATATGCCAAACTGGAAGCAATTTCTCCTTGTCCTAAACAGGCGAATGAGGGTATTAAGTGAAGTCTTCCAACATTAACTTCAAGTCCAAATTGGCCACATCTACTAAAGACATTCATAAGGCCTTCTTCACATATGTCCACAATCTAAGGGGAAACACCCAAATCTGCTCAGAACTGATGGTTAAGGACACCAGGTACACAAATGCTGTGAATGTAGCCAACCTACTGGCAGACAAGTTCAGTGAAAACTTCACCCCTCTGTCCCACCATCAATAATCCAAGATATCCTCAGAACCTGGCCCCACCCCTTATCTCTAGGGAACAAGTCATTACCACCCTCTCAAAGGCTAAAAACACAGCTTCTATGGGACCTGAAAACATCCCAGGCTGCATCTTGCATCAACTCAGGCAGGAACTCACAGCACCATTAAGCACCCTATTTAACTTAAGTCTAAGTACCAGTTTCATCGAAGCAGAGTGGACAACAGCCACCATTATCCCTCTGCACAAAGGTGGAGTGTCCACCAATCCAGGCAGTTATAGACCC
>NC_056744.1:47056016-47106016 GCF_019279795.1 Protopterus annectens | reverse complement strand
AAATAAATATATATATATATATATATATATATATATATATATATATATATACTAGCTTGATTTGGCCTTACTGCATTTGTCTGGGCTTGCTTCTTGCTCGCTGAATAATGCGACTGCAGTTTTTACAAAGACATCAAATAGATACTTCATAAGGTATATAACTGTGTTACTACTGCAAAATGGTCATTGCTTGTCCTGTCACAGTTTTACAACTTATCTGTTCTCAGAATAGACTTTTCCATCGTTATGAGGACTGCAAAAGGGAAAGAGTAAGAGACCCAATTAAGACCATGTAGTGGGAATTTGCCTCAGAGGATGCTTGAATCTGTAACATTCAAGTTACAAAATCAGCTGTTTAAACACAAAGCTCAAAGGTGTGCTTATTCACCCCTCTTCCAAATAATGCACAACTCACACATCTTTGAAACTTTCGACTGTCCAGCAGAGGTAGGTGTGTGTGTGTGTGTGTGTGTGTGTGTGTGTGTGTGTGTGTGTGTGTGTGTGTGTGTGTGTGTGTGTGTGTGTGTGTGTGTGTGTGTGTGTGCATTTCTAAGTGTTTCATTCTAAATGTCATTCCTTGCTAAATGGATTGCTGCTAACAAGATGGCTGATCAGGTTTGGGTACTCAGTAGTGCCTATGCCTGCCAGGAAGTCAAAAGTCATTCTTGGTTACTAGGCAGTACGCCAAGGGGATGTCTCCTGGCATTCTTGAAACAGGAAACTATTCAGGATTTATTTGTTTTGTGTGATTTCCTTCAGATCTGTGCTACATGCTACCATTACACTATTGACAATAGCATTAACATTCCGTTAAATAGGATAAATGTTGACATCTTGTAGTTTACATCTGTCTAAGTTGACCGTCTTTTTTTCCATCACATAAACTGTAGCAGATGCGCACCTTCTGCATCGATTCTTGGAAAATGTCAACTCCTAATATGCGCTAAGGCGATCTGTAACTTGAAACTGCATAAAATTTCCAACTCACTGCTTGTTGTTGGAAGTAGTTACTAATTAAAGTTATTTCAACAGGAATGTGTCTGCTATTCAGTGTTTGTCAAAAGTTATGCATCGTATTTTGTACAGATAAGTAACCATTGAATTTGATCACTAGCTGTTTTTAGCAACTGTTAAGCACTTCATTAAGTGGTTGAATAACACAACAAATGGAATTCTAGCATTGACCTTACAAATGTATTAAAAACTTGGCAAAATGCTCCCTCCTGTGGTCAGATGCTGGCACTGTATACTGTTTTTAACTGAAATGGAATACCACCAAAACTTCCTCAGCTGGAAAAAACTTATTCAGCAAAAGTACCATGGTAGTGAGAGTCTGCAAAAAGTAAAGGATATGTGTGGCACAGTTCCTTTTATTTTGCCACCTCATACTACAAAGATGGACAAAGTTCATTCTGTCTTTACTAGGGATATATAAAAACAAGCTGATGAATCTTTGCAAACCTGTGGAACAGAAGGAAAAATCATATCGCTGTTTGATAGCAAAAAGTCAGATCATGACCCTTCAGTACTACAAATTCCTTTACTTTGCCATTTTGTGCCCCTCTGCATGAAAAATGCAACAGTAAGCAAACTTGGCTATGTACTCATATGTTGGACTCATTCCTATAATCTCCGGTACTATACAATACTACTGTTATGCAGCGTTTTTTATATTTCTACATCCAGTTTGTCCACATTTTTAGTACTAATCTATGACACCACAGGTAAGTTTCTAGGCTGTGATACTGCACAGACCTATTTCTATGATCTAATACTGCACAAATCGCTCTATTTTGTTGCAGAAGCTTTATACGTAGCTAGTGACTTTACTGAATTCCATCCTAATAGTTGTGTTTAAACTTAACCTGCACCTACAGAAAGTGTATAATCATCAGAATGACTACTTGCTGCATATGGTTTTAATGTTTAATTGCTCACACACATTGAATAAGTGCATTTACAACCTGAATAACTTGTGCTTGCTATACTGGAATTGCTTTTACTGACTATTTTGCAGTTATACAATGATGAACGATTCATTACTTTTTTCTGGTATATCTTTAAAATCTGGCAAGTGTTTATGTTCTTTACTACTAAGTTTTCTTAGCCATAAACCCTAGTCCACTCTGAAGTGTGCTACGTTTACCCCCTAAAACCTCTCAGAATGTACTATTGTAAAATAACTGCCTGTTGTTGCCTTAACTCTTACCATAGAATCTCTGCTTTTCTCTTTTTCTAGTCAAACTCTACATTTACCTACACTAGCATACTGCAGCTCCTGCAAAACGATGTCTACAAGATTGCAATTGGCCACCACAGTCCCTTTTCTCTCCCAACAATTAAACAGTGTAGGTTAAAAACATAACAATTAAACAGTGTAGATTGTAAATATAAAAAAAAGTTTGTTAATCTCTTTTACCATGCTGTGTACCAAAGTGAGTCACCATTTTGGTCAGCCATAGGGCTCTTTCTGCTTTATTGTTTTGCCTCCTTCTCCTGCAAATAAAGTAAACAAACTTATACATTTGTCTCTCTGACCCTAACTTTTACAGCTATACCTTGTACCTTTGTGGCTTTCAACACTCAGACATAGATTCCTGTTTGAAAGTTTTACTGTTTTTTGTCTGACATTTGAACAAGCAATCCTGATAAAAATCTCAAAATTGTATACTGTTGGTCTGTCTTTCCAGCTAAAATTAAGTAAAATTAAAGTGCTGAATGCAGGTTTTAGACCCTTACATTAAACTTACCTGTGGTGTGGTGTGGTTCTGACCTCTCCGCTCCCCCTCGCTCTTCTCAGGCTTGCTTCGCTCCCCTCCCACCCCAAGTATCCTCAAATGTATACTTTCACCTCATTGTCTCGTCACTCCCACAGCCCTCTCCCACCACTATAACTTGTGCCCTCACCCTTTCACTCTTCCCACCTTGTCACCAATCTACCCCTTTTCCCCGCCCACCTTGGGCTGCCACCTCTGTGGCTTTCCTCTCTCACACTTAACTCTTTCACTCCCTAGCACACCTACTATCTCCTCATATACTCACTATTTCCACCCCTCGATACTGTTCCTTCCCTCACACTGCTTATCTCTAGCCACCACCCTTCCCTAATATATTTCTTTATATTTTTCCCTATAATCCTTTCTCCATCACACAATGCTATCTTTACTGCTATTTCTCCCACTTCTAATCTCACTAGCCCTAAGCACTTCCTACCACACTGAGCTCCATATCTTCCCCTCTTCCCCCACCTTTCCCTTTCCCAGACCTCTTTCAACGTATAACCAAGCTCTGCTGACTATTGCCCCCTCTCTTTTCTGTCTCTCCCCCTTTCAATGTCTTAAATTTAAACTTATGGCCTACCCTGCTCTTACTCCTAAGCCCAAACTCAAGTACCCCATTCCCCTTTCTGACCACCCTCACCTTTTTCATCTTGTCGTTGCTCTTTTGGTTTCTGGTGACATCCATCCCAGTCCTGATCCCTCCCCTCTCTCCACTCCCCCTCCACCTTCATCTGCTGTCCCCCCAAAAACATCCTTAAATGTCTCCAGCCTCAAACATCTCTCTATCTCTGCAATGAACATCCAAAGCTCAAACAACAAAATGTCTGAACTTCATGCATGGTTGGCCCAACACAAACCTCACATCCTGGCCGTATTGGAAACCTGGCTAAAACCTCATATCAATTCCTCTGAATTTCTCCCACCTCAATACAATATCTATAGGTCTGATAGGACACCCAAAAAAGGCAGTGGAGTGGCTATCTTGTACTCTGTCTTACAGACGCTAACACCTGTAGACATTACCCTGCCTAGTTTCTCCCCTGCTGAACTACTGCTTCTAGACTGCCACATCAATAACTATAGGAAGTTTTCTATTGCATCTGTCTATATCCCTCCCAGGTAAAAACATCCCTATCCTTGAACATATACTCTCCTGGATAAACACCTCCATCCCCTATGAAACCATCATTCTTGGAGTTGTTAATATAGATTGGAATTCCCTTATTGGTGACTCACCCCAACATTTCATAAACCTATATGGATTATCAGAACTGATCATTACCCCTACGCACTACAGTAAAAATGCTACTGGTTCCACTGTCCGAATAACTATAATAACCCTTCTACCTTCCCTGACTCTATTAGTGACCATTCTCCCATCTCTATCTTAAGGCACTCTCCTCATATCTCTAAGCCCCATTTCTACAGAGATTGTAGGAAGATGACTAATTTTTCCCCTAAAACATTTAACTATAGACCCTCTGTCATCAGCTGGTCTTTCCTAAAAACTCTCCCGCTCAATGATGCTGTTACTAAATTCATCCACATTTTCCTTGATGTCCTAAATTCTCTTGCCCCAACTTGCAAAATCAGAATCAAATCTAATTTCGCACCCTGGCTCTCCAAAGCTACTCATGCTTTGATGAATGAAAGAAATGCTCTATGGAAAAAATGGCAAACCACTAAAACTCCCACCTTTCTCCAAGGTTATAAGCAACTCAGAAATTGTGTAAAAAAATTATTTTGGATAAATGCAAATATTTCACTAAATTTCAAAGCTCTCACCCAAATGACCCCCCAAAATTCTGGATCACTATCAACTCCCTGCCCCACACTGGTTCTCCTACCATCCCTAACTCTTTCCCCTAGCACTCTCCTTCTGAAACTGCAGACTTACTCAGCAAACACTTCATAGACAGCATCTCTAAACTCCTACCATCTGGTAACTCTGCTCATCCCAACTCTTCTGTGTCACCCTCACCTCCCCCTAAACCTCTATGCTCCTGTGTCTCTCAGCCTTTTACCTTGCAACCTGTTTCTACTAAATATAGCAAATTCTTGCTTCTTAAACTAAAACTATGCTCTTCATCCACTGATAAACTCCCCCCTCAATTTCTGAAAAACTGCTGTTGACTCTATTGCATATACTGTATCTATCTTAATCAACTACTCCATTCATGAATCTACAGTACCAGAAATATGGACATCCTTCTATACCACTCCTCTGCACAAAGGTGGCAACTCTGTTGAACCCTCTAACTATAGACAAATCGCTATTCTCTCACTGGTCTAAGATCCTCGAAAAATGTATACATACTCAACTACTGTCTCATTCACGAAAATCTCCTCATCCCCTCGCAACATGGTTTCCGTAGTAAACACAGTACCTTGACTGCCTTACTATCCTTTACTCAAAAGGTTTTCAGAAGCTAAGGAAAGCAACCTCATATCCTGTCTATTCCTTGATCTCTCTAAAGCCTTCAACACTATGTCTCATCCCATCCTTCTTAACAAACTCTCAGACCTAAACCTCTCTTCTTCTACTCTTGGCTGGTTTCAATCCTACCTTACTGGCAGAAAACAAGCTGTTAGATGGCAGCAGCATTTCTCACCCTTCCTTGCTGTTCAAACAGGAGTACCCCCAAGGCTCCATACTTGGACCACTGCTTCTCATCATTTTTACCAACAACCTACATTCATCCTGCAGTCTTATCTGTAATGCAATATGCATATGACTCTACTTTCTTATCTGTCTCCAATACTATCCCTGAACTACACACACTAACACAGAATACCCTTATCTCTGTTGAAAAATGACTCAAAATAATCAACTAATCCTTAACCTGAAAAAACCCATCTCCTTCTCGTCCTACCTCAATCACTCTCTCACTTTAAATCCAACTCTTTTCTTTCCTCCCAAGATGGCAACACTATCTCCCCTGCCTCATACACCAAACTCCTTGGGGTAATAATTGATGACCGACTAAAATTTGCCTTGCACATACAACAGGCCATAAAAAAATCAACCAAAAACTTGGACTACTTTATAGGAGCAAAACATTTCTCACTACTGCCACTAAATACACTCTTGCTCAGGCATTTCTCTTATCTAGTCTTCTATATGCTTCCCCCATCCTTCCCAATATCCAAACTACCTCAGTGCAGGAAGTGGAACAAACATACAACAAAATTGCCTGATTTATTCTAAACCAACCATTCTCATCGCCTCACTGCCTCTCACTAAACAAACTTCAGTGGCTGGAATTTCCTCACCTTCTCCTACAACCACAACTCCACACCACCTTTTCCATACTCAACAACCCCTGTGCCTGCCCTGCTCTCGCCTCCCATGTTACCCCCCCCCCCACGGCCTCTCCGGAGTGCTGATCAGCATCTTCTCTCAGTTTATAAACCCAAAAGGAATATTAACAAACTACTTTACAAACACTCTGTCTCACTAAATTGGAACCATATTATAGATTCATAGGTTCATAGGTAGGTACTAGGCTATCTGCCTGAAGGCATTTATAAGCCTAGCCAGAATGTGTTGGCTTTCACCACCCCCTTAGATTAGTTCCCTGTGCCTCTGTCCAGCAGAGCCACTGACATGATCCCCAGGGTAAACTTTCTGTTTCCCATCCACTCGTCAAGGTTTCTCTTGAAGAGTGTTAGCGAGGAGCTCTGCCTAATGTAGATTGGAATCTTGTTCCAAAGCATGGGAAGTCTCTGGGACAGGAATCTATCCCACCAGCATGTCCTATTTATTGTTGTGCTGAGGTTTAGATCTTTAGAGCGTGTGGTTCTAAGGGATAAGGTTTTCTATAGGTGGAGCATGTCATCAATTCTGGGTTGGACATGGCCTTGTATGTCAGACAGAGATCACCTCTGAGTAGGCAGTATGCCACTGAGTACAGCTGGAGTTTCTTCAGTCGAGCTGCATAGGGCATCTGTTTGAGGCCAGTGATCCTCTTGGTGAGGTACTTCTGTGGTCTTTCCAGCTGTTGCAGGTGTCTTGTAAAGTACATCCCAAATGGGGCATTGTACTCTATGATGGGTCTGATGAGTGATGAGTAGAGGAGCACAATGACCTCTTTTGATCTGGATGCAAACCCTTTTGTGATTAGGTGGGCCATATAGAAGGATTTTCTAACCGCTTTGGCGATGTGATTATCAAAGGGGATATTACTATCTGCTTGGGTCCCCAGATCCCTTATTATGTTTTCTGTATTTAGGGGGCTACCACCTATGTGGTAGTTTGTGTGTACTTTGATTTTTCCAAAGGGGATGACTATGCACTTTTTGGCATTTAGCTTGAGGCCATGATTTTGACACCAGGTATCCGTCTCAGTGAGACCCTTTTGGAGGATGTCTGTGTCAGCCGGAGAGTCATTTATAGCCTCTAGTTTGCAGTCATCTGTGAACTTGGTCAGCCATAGTCCTCCTGTGCTTGCCTGTACCTCTGAGAAGTATATGCCGAACAGGAGGGTTCCTAGGACTGAGCCCTGGGGAATGCCACTTGTAACCGGTTTAGAGTCAGACCTTGCTCCCACAACTCTCACCATGTGGGTTCTGTCCATGAGCCAATTGGCAACCCATCTTGTGACATAGGGCTTTATGTTCAGGCTGGTGAGCTTGTCTATAATACCAGAATTGGGAATGGTGTTGAAGGCCTTTGCGAGGTATAGGTATGCTGTGTGTACCACCTTTCCCTCCTCTATAGCCTTGGTAACTGTCTCAAAGAAGTCCACCAGGTTTAGGAGGCATGATCTGCCCTTAACAAAGCTGAACTGGGTAGGGTCCAGTGTTTCGAGGTTCCCAATGTCTCTGTTAATGAGTTCCATGATGATGCACTCCATAGCCTTGCTGACCAAGCTAGTCAGGCTTATAGGGCAATAGCCCCGGGGTCTGTTGTGGCTCCACCTTTGTGGATCAGAATAACCATTGCTGTGCGCCACTCTTTGGGTATGTAGCCTGTGTAGAGGCTGAGTTTGAACAGTGTGTTTAGGTGAAGGGTTAGTTCGTCTTTGAGCTCATGTAGGACGCAGCCTGGGACACCATTCGGTCCCATTGATGCTGTGTTTTTGGCTTTGGAGAGGGCTTTTTTAACCTGAATGTCTGTGATTTCAGGGTTCTACATTTTTCTGGTATGGTTATGGGCCCTTTTGGGGGTAAGAGGGGGTGAAGTTTGCACTGAACCTGTCTGCCAGGATGTTAGCAATATCGGTTGGTTCAGTATATTTTGTGCCATTCTGCATTAACTCCAAGCAGATCTGAGCATTGCCACTTAGATTCTTGACATAGCTAAAGAATGCCTTGTGGTTATCTTTGGAGTCCTTGGCAATTCTTCTTTCAAAGCTCGCCTTGGACAATTTTATGAGGGATCGTAGTTTCTTGATGATACTGATCAGGGATGTCTTCCCTTCTTGGGATTTTACTATTTTCTGTACTAGTTTCCTCCTTCTATTCTATAGCTTGTTTATGGCAGGGGTCCACCAGACTTGTTTCCTTTTCTTGGAGGAGTGAGTCTTGGTTTTGCTTGGGATAGCACGATCCATGCATTCTTGTAGGTGCCCGTAGAATGCATTAGTAAAGGATTTTGCAGCTTAGACAGCGTTATCCTTTAGCATGGGGGCTTTGAAACTTTCCACCTCGGTCTTAAGTAACGTGGTTTGCTTTTGAAAAGTTTTTCACGGTGGTTTCCTTGTCCGAGGGTGGGAGCGGAATGTGGATATCCAAAGTGATTTGTTTATGATCAGATCTAACCAGCGAGGGGTTGACCTTCACTGTGGAACACCGGTCGTCCATGTTGGTGATAACAAGGTCCAGTATATTGTCACCTCTGGTGGAAGTGTTGACCAGTTGATCCAGGGTGTTTGAGTTTATAAATTCTAGGAGATGTTGGGCAAGGGAGTTAGTACTTGAGTAGTTCTCCCAGTTAATGTTTGGGTAGTTGAAATCACCCAATATTAGGGTGTTTGGTAGAACCTGTATGTTTCCCAGTGTTTCCAGAAATGTGGAATGGTAGTCCTTGGACATGGTGTGTGTTCTGTAACAAGCTACAATTTGAATTGCAGTTTTGCCCATTGTTAATTACATATGGATGATCTCTGAAGCATCGTGCTGTGCCATTAACCTAGAGGTGTGGGTATCCTTGATGAATATGGATACTCCCCCGCCTTTTGTATACCAGTCCGGGTTCTGTGGCCGAAATGTATGGTATGAGTCGTAGCCTGGTAGTGCCGGGGTGCTCTCTAGAGCCTTAAACCAGGTTTCTGTTACTGCACATATATCAATTTTCTCCATACTGAGGAGTGCCTCAAGTGCATGCATTTTGAGGTTTAGACTTCTGGCATTGAGTAGCATTACCCTCAGATTTCTTTGGTCAAGGCTCTTTCCCCTTGGGTCTCTACTGAAAATGGGTTGCTTACTATCAATGCAAAGCAAATAGTTAATAACCTTTTCTTTTTTACAATTATTTTGTAAAATCTAAACTTTCCTTTCTCTATTTTAAAAGGAGCTTACATCCCACCTACTAAACTTTAAATTTTGCCATTGCTTTGACCAGGCATAGTCTTAGTCTGTTCATAGGTTAGTACTAGGCTAATTGCCCTTGCAAGCCACGCCGGTTATCCCTTGTGAGACTCAAACCTTGCACCTTTTGTTTGTAAGGCAAACACCTTAACTATTAGGACACCCTCCTATTGTATTACCAAGCTTTCTTTCTCTGTTAGTAACTTCTGCTTAAACTAACCTCCTAAACCCTCAGCTCTACTACTGTAGCCCCCTCCTTTCTCTCCCCCTCCCATTCTCCACACTATATAGCTTTCCCCCACTTCCTATCAATGTCTGTACATTTTCCTTCTTTTAATCAACAATTATCTTTATGTTTTTACTATTTTATGTAGTAAATTTAGACCACTGCTATAAATGTTCACATTTTGTTCTTTTGCTTTTCTCTTTATAATTAATTTCATATTTGCATTATTTTTAATAGGTTTTGTCCTGCATGTTTATCTTTCCTTATGTTTTCTGGGGCTCTTTCCCCTTGGGTCTCCACTGAAAATGGGTTGCTTACTATCAATACAATGCAAATAGTTAATAACCTTTTCTTTTTTACAATTATTTTGTATTATGATTGTTATTTAATATTTGTATATTGTCACTTTATTTATTTTTGCTGGGGCTTTCCCCCTCGGGCCTCCACTGAAAATGGGTTTGCTTGCAAACTCAGTTGGACTAACCCGGTTAACAAATGTGAAATAAATAAATAAATAAATATAGAACCATATTTTCAGACAAAGTGTTCTCTCAGAATCTGCTAGAAGTCAATACATTATTCGTTTATCCATTTTTTTTTCATTCTGCTGTAAACAAGAATATGTACTGAGAAGAAGTGAGGCAGTATAATTTAGTGACATGTTACCTTTTTTTTCTTGCGGTACTATGGTATTCTGTAAGCACTCAAAGATGGAAGTTTCCTTATGACACCTGCCTATGGAGGGGTGAACAAATTCTTCCTATGCCTTAAACAGCATATACTATTTATTTGTGCTGATGTTTGCAGAACTATTTTTCTTCGCCATATTAATCTGCAGCAAGCTGCTTATTGTTTAATTATAATTTCAAGCAACTTATTTTAGCTCATTTCACTCATGGTGATTTCAAGTGAAGTTAATCCAAAATGCTGGTCAGAGTCTGGAGGTCAGTAGGTTCATGGGAACCTAGAGGTTAGGTGCTGTGTGGTGTATTTTTAAACATGTTCTAACGTTTTGATCCATTATGTGAAGAAACATAGATAAGAGAAGTAAGCAGTTACAGAGTAATAAAATCATAACTATAACTATTGCCATAAAGTAATGTAAAACATGTTAATGTTTTAATGTTGAAGACTTTACTAGATACAAAACAAAACTTAAAGTTTCTATTGAAATTAATCAACTAAAATTCTGGGGCATTGCTTTATCCATCGGACTAAAGCTGGATTAAATTTTATGCCAAAGTGTCATTGTAATGGAGCAACTGTTAACTTAAACACACATCTTACTACCTGTTAAACCCAGAATAAATAATGTGAAAGATAAAGAACAGATTTTCTTGCTTAGTACTATACATAAACTGACTTTTGGATCTGTTGTGGCTTCATTTTTCTTGTCCATTCCCCATCACTAAGTGGCAGATACAGATCCTTCCTATCCAATGTGATTTTAGGCAGTTCTTGATATCCCTCCTTTCTATGGCTGCTTCATCCCTCCATAGCCACCATATGCTTACTGCCAGAATCATGGAGAAGAGTTATAATCTGCTAGCAATCCTAGAGCATCGAGATGTAACAACATAAAATGTTCATTCTGCAGTAACAGGAAAAACTATTCTTGACTTGCAGAAACAGAGAATCAAAGCAGATAAAACTGAACAAATGTAGTTTACAGCAAATGGGTATTTGATTCTCAACTTTAAGTGGAGGTGACAGGTAAGTAAACTAACTAGTCCAAATACCAAGTTATTTAAAAACATGAACATTCTCAAGTCCACTACCATTATTTTGTCCAAAGTTTGCCACTGGTGTAAGCCATCTGCTTACCTCAACCAGAGACTGTATACTACATTGGTGCCCAGTGGCCATCCTCCACTTTCTGCAATGCTCCAATTTGCAACTCCCATGCAATGTACATGGGAGATGTAATATAATTTATGTCAGATAACTATTGTTAATACTGACACTGGGCCACATCTCCTAGAAAGCACAATGTGAGTCTGGGCAGTGGTTGTAGGCTAACTCTGACAATGGACATTATATAGCAAGATGTTCACAAGTTCTTTCACTTTTAAATTGTTCTTGATTATTTCTTGGTCAACAGGGTGAATCTTAATTTTTTTGTGAGTTTTGTTAAAGCTGATAGGTGGGTGAAAATTGAACTGTAAAGTAGAACACTCCTTCAAAATTTGGAAGACATGGATACAAATTAGTAGTTTTCCCACATGCAAAAAATGGTTTTCTGCACAAGTGCTCCCCATTACAACCAATAGGTATCCATGGCAATGACCATTCAGAATGAGGGATATATGCTATGGAAATAAGTACAAAAGACACATTGGAAGAATGAAGTTTGGTTGGCATGCAAGTTGAAGAAAGTGCTAGAAAAATGGTATGCTATTTAAGTGGGAGATTGAGGGTGTGCAAAGATATATCTGTAGTAACTTAATTTCATTAACACAGAATTAGCAATTCTTGAATGCTCCAGTATTTTGTATTGTCTTCTAGGGCACGGTGACTTTAAACATTAATTATTCATTATTGTATTCTGTATTTCACGAACATTTTTTAAATCTTTTAAATTTTGTTTTACTTTTAAGGTCTATTAACTCTGATCAGTTATACAGAAGAGTATTTATTCCTCCATGTATACTGAAGAGGGAGTGATGACCTTCACTCCATCACAGCTTACTTATTCCAGAGGGGAATTACTCGGGTGGAGATACTTGCAAGCTTCATCTTGAACCCTGTATAAAAATATACACATCTGACTGCAATAAAGAAATATCTGAGCAAACATTACAGAAATCTGTTTTCAGTTTACACACAAGACTGGTTTTCAAAGGCTCTGATGGTCTACACTGGCCATCAAACTCCCTTTGCAAGATAAGAGACTCACATGAAGGTAGGAAGTTTTTGGAAGATTTGAAAAAAGAAGTGATAAGTTTTGAATTTTGAGTATCAGATTCAAAATTATAAAATTAACTATTTAGATATTGCATTTGAATATACAGAGTATGAAATTGTTACATCAAAGCTATTTAGGAAGCTTACTGGTACGTTAGATTATGGACATGGACAAAGTTGTCCCACTTCACCTTATTAGATCTTTACCACATAGGAAATATTTATGGGTCAAGAAGGGCATAGAGTGATTATTATAATTATTTAAGTGAAGCTGACAGTCTAATAGCAAAATGTATAAGAAAGAGCTACCCCCTGAACCCCCTGAATGATGGGATGCAAGCTTGCTGGAAGGCTACTACGTCTAGAAAATAACTATTGCTTCAGGACATCAAATGGAGAAAGATAAGTCACTGAAGGAGGTTTTTTAACATTAGTGACAATATGGCACAAATGGAGAGAGCTAAAGTCCCTTATGTTAGTGAGTATAACATGTTTTCAGAAAAAAATGACAAATATCGACTATAAACATTGGGAATTCAGTTTGAGGATGAAATGTTGGTCAACAGATTGGATACATTCCCAATACACATCTTTTAGTGTAGGTAAAAGTGTAAGAGATGTATTTCTACATACTGCAGTTACCTTAGCAAACTTAGGGAATCTCCTTTTGAAGTACATGAAATCTCATAGCGTACTTACCCATGTGGTTATTGTACAGTTTGGAGATATATTTAAAATATTAAAAAAATAATAAATGGATGTTATTTTAATACTAATGGTTGTTTTACATGTATTTACCATTATGTGATGGTACAATTTGTACATATATTCTGAACTGTTTTGATAGAATCAGTTTATGATGTTTTAATATTAGTGGTTTCCTCGCATGTAATTCTGTGGTTGTGTCCTTTATCCTGATATGTTCTTGTAAGCAGGCCTTTAGGAAGTTTAAGAATTCAAGAATGCATTAGGACATTAAAAATCAAAATCCTGAAAGCACAGTAGATATGCATTTTTGGTGCAATATAGTGGGCAAACAGATATCTCACTATAGAAACAGCCAAATTTGAATATTAAGGTGGATAGTACAAGCAGAAATAGGGAAAATGCAAACAGAGGAACACAAAAAAGAACAGCAGAAAAGAAGATAGGTGGAAGAAATGTAAAAGTGAGAGAAATGCATAAGAGCAATAAAGTAATCTGCAGCAACTGACACTATTTATATATAGTTGCTTTACCCTTCAGGCCATTGTGGTCTCTACCAAGCTATTATCAGCAATGAGCAACAGATAGTCTAACCCAATGGATCTTGGTACAATGTGTAGAACACGAGATACAGATAATATGAATGAATAGTTCCAAGTATATTAACTGTAAATCAAGTAGTTGCAATAATGTTTTAGAAGCGCAGTTAGTCAAGAAATAAAAGCATTTCACATAGATACACAGTACTCCCTCGTGCAGTACCACAGAACAGTAGCTTTAAATACTGCAACACTACAGTAGTCAGTAGCAAACTGAAATGCAGCAACAGCAGTGACGAAAACGTACAATCAGTAAGTGAGATAATAAGTTACTTTGGCTTCTATCTACTTAGTATTAGCAAATGGCAACAATGAAGTATTATCTTGCATATCGCCAGAATAAGTGCAGGAAGTTAATAAGCTAAAAAAGAAACAATGTTTTCACTGTATATGATAAGGCAGCTGTAAAATGAATCACAGTAACTCATCAAAGTTGAGACAGAAAGCAATGAAATTTGTATCATATACAAGAAGGAAGAGGAGTTTGTCTTACCTGATGTGGAGTTGAGTTTATGTTTGTGTTAGCTCTTATGTTTATGTAATAGAATAAAAACAGGTTGAAGCTTACATGCCTGTGCAGCAGCATGCTGAATTGAACAATCTTCCTGATATTTAAAGTTTGTAAAACTCCACCCTAGAAAAGCAGGCCAGTCAAAATGCAACCAACATTGTCAACAAAGCTGACCAATCAAAAAAAAAACAAACACTCCAGTTTTTCATTGTAGGCAATGCTCAAGTAGTTGTCATGTGGAAGTCTCTGGTCTCACTAAAGTCAAGAATGCTGCTGACCCACTCTTGGGTAGCTGATTGAAGTCCTTGCAGTGGACTAAATTAGCAGGACCTCTGATGGGAAAGGGTTTTGTAATCTTCTTCTCCTTCTCTGTAGCTTGCTTGTCTTTGGAGTAGCCCAACACTGACCACTAAAATGAGCAAACCTTCTGGTATATAAATACTATAAGAATCCACTGCACCATGATTCACCCAGCATACCACCCATGAAAGCTCCAACCCCACAGAGGATAAGGTAAGCCTTGACTCGCTCAGCCTGCTAACAGTGTGCATGGCTGCTACATTCACCATCTATGACCCTTCCACCTATGTCAGCATTGCTGCTGCTTGTCACTACACTCTACTTCGCCCATACAAATGATGATGACTGCACCATGCCTACTATTTTGGCTTGTGTGGGTATGGTAATTTATGTTGCACAGTACAGCCAGTCATTTGCATTATAATGCATAGCTTAGGTGTTTTTTTTTTTTTTTTTGCATATCTGCTAACTCCCATGTGGTATCTCTGTCCACAAAGTAATGGTCAACAATATCAATGTCTTTTAGTTCATGATACATTAGCTGCTGGCAGATGTTTTTGTAAACTTGAAGGTGACAATGAGCAACATTATGAACACTGTCTTTGATGGCACTCATTAGGACAAGCTGCCTATCTCCTGCTGATGCTATGCCTCACACTTTTAGTGTGGTCTGTAGTCCTCTATTATTTATTTTAGTTATTTATTTATTTATTTATTTATTTATTTATTTATGTATTTACATTTGTTTACCAGGAAAGTCCACTGGGTCAGAAACCCATTTTCAGTGGAGGCCAGGGGAGAAAAGCTCCATGATAAATCTAGTTTACACAGAGTTGCAATTTACAGTAATACAGCAATGGGAACATACATAGTTTAGGTACATACAAAGTAAAGAAAAATGACAAAGTTTGGATAAAACATGATAAAATATAATGATATGGTATACATTTGTCAAAGGAAAAAACTTCAAAAACCAATACACGTAAGGTTCAGTTAAGGCACATTTAATAACTTGCAGCAAGGAGACAAAAACATGCAAATACAAAATTTTGCTTAACTACTAACAGGAAGTATGCTATTCTTATACTGTTTTACAAGACATGACCTTCTATGGCTGACATAATCAAACACAACTTTCAGTATTGTTCTACAGCAGATGTTACTCAGATTTTCTGCTGACATGACTAGATTTGTGAGAAACTCTTTGAGAAAAACAACCTGGCCTTGGTGGGCACTAACCCATTACAAGCTTCTATTGTATAGTTCTAATGCACATGTTACATTTCAAGGTACTTTTCTAGCTCAGACACAAGCAAATGCTGATTGCAGTTCATATTTTCAAGCAGTCTTTGTTCTAATTATCTATAGCTTCTGCAGCTGTGTATTTTCTCACAGCACAAGCAGAACTTCTTGTCTATGTCTCATAATATTTATACAAGTAGTATTGTTCTATTCATTACTTTCCTAACACAAGCAGAAATCATCTGCTTCTCAGTAAATTTCCAAGCATAATCAAAGATTTTAGCTGACAATACTAGGTCAGAAAGCATCTGCAGTTTGTACACATTTATGCAGTATGAAATATAATAAATGTGTTAACCCTTTTCAAGCTGTAAATGCACTAAGCATATTACTAATACACACATTAATACATATTTTTCTGACATTTCCCCCTATTAATACTTTTATTCTACTTTCAAAATAAGCATAAACAGTTTGTTTTCTTCTTCTAACCTCTCCCACTTAGGATTTGCAGTTAAGAGGGTCATTCAGTTTAAACTTATGAAAGCATTTTCAATCTTTTAACAGTTCTTCAAACTCAGTACTTTGATATAAGGTTTCAGAAACTGACATGTCTATAAAGTCTTTAATCAGTCTTTTCATGCAGGGGATACCACAACAAACACATACTCCCAATAGGAGCATTCCTACACAAATAGCAGTCAGGATGTTCATTAGGATGGTACCCCACCCCCCCAAACCATTTCTGGAAAAAGTCCATCAGTGGGTTTGGGCTTGGTTTGGTCATGGCCGACACTTGCTGAATTACCTCAAGATGATTGTCTATCTTGTGTTTATGGTCAGGAGTATACGAACAGCACTCTTCCTGGATTAAAGCGCAAGTACCACCTCTCGCCACTCGGGTGAAGTCGAGAGACATGCAGTTTTGAAGCACTACAGTTCTCATGGCATTCAGTTCATCAGTCACCAATTCGAGGGCGGAAAAAGTTGCATTGCTCATCACTTCGAGAGGTTTAGACAGTTTTCTCAGCTCCCAGATCGATTTCACTGCTCCATATGCTGGTAATATGCCTGCCCACGATATAACACTATCACTCAAGTCCATGTGTGTCAGTCCATTGCCTATAGAATGATGGTTTTTCCAACGTGCATTGATTTGTCCCACTGGATTTACAGGTTTCTTAATGACCTCTCGGACATTTCGAATTGTTCATCGAGGCAAAACTGCAGTGTGTCGTATGGCCGGAACCAGGTAGCCCAAAAAACAACTGCCGGACCAGTTCTCAGGTAACCATTTGTATGCCTTTCTGCCACACACAAAATAACAGTCCTCCACTTTAGTAGTAACTTTGCTATGAATATACACTTGCCCTGCATGAAACATTTTTTTATCAATTGTTGTTTATAAAGAACAGAATTATGTTTTACTTCATCAAGTGTTTTGTGCATCAATCCAAGAAATTAATCATAATTTGTATTACAATAAAACTCTGCATTGTTACCTTTAGTGTAACATTTATAAGGAACAGTCACATTGCAATTGCTCCAACCCACCTGAACAGTATCATTTTTATAAGAAAACACACAGTTCCCTTTTGTGGAACAGACAAGTGCAATGCTATTTTATCTTGTGATGTAATGGTTGAGGTATCATAAATCAAATTTTCCCAGGTCTCATTAACCCCTAGGGGGACCGTAGTCATTAATAACCCCCTGTATGCTGTTGGCAAAGCTGTGCAAATCCAGCAATTCAAAACATTGAAAGTCTCAGCATACACATATTTAATTGCCAGGTAAGTGTTAAAGTTTGGATGCCAGTCTATGAGTAACGCTTCACGTTTATTCAGTTCAGTCTGTGTGGCTGGGAAAAGGAAAGGCCACAGCAAAAAGATTATTGTCACTAGTACAGTTAACAGGATGATTATGCAATACTTCTGAGGAAAGGGTTGTTCTGCATTCCTGTTTCTTCTGGACTCTATCATTTTTACTCTTGGCATGTGACAAGATTTTTGTCCAGTTCAAATTTTTTAACTAGTTTGCAGTGTGTCAGTTGGATCCAGGAGGTGCGCTCTGCTATCTTGACTGCAGTGGGTGTCAACAGAAGCACTTGATATGGACCTTCCCACTTTGGTGACACCCAGTTCTTCTTCTTTACTGTCTTCACCCAGATCCAGGTACCCGGGGGCACTGCCACTTCTGACAGTCTAGTTCTTTCTTTATCTAAAACAGAATTTGACTGCAGCAGATGTTTAGAATTCAACGGGTTTCTCATATACTCATCTAGTGTACTGTCAGCTTCCTGGTCTGGGGGCATGAGAGATTTCCACTGAGGTATATCATAAGCCCTTCGAAATAGTTTTTTCAAAAGGAGTCAATCCTTTTGCATTCAGAACAGTGCTCATGCTCAACAGTGCCAGGGGCAGACAGTGCACCCAATTTCTCTGTGTTTCTACTATTAACTTCCTTAGCTTACTCTTTAAAATCCCATTATGCCTCTCTACTAGCCCTGCAGATTGTGGGTGATACGCACAATGATTTTTAAAAGAAATACCAAAATGTTTACTTAACTGTTGTATGGTCTGGTTTATGAAGTGTGTGCCGTTGTCACTGTAGATCCTTTCCGGAATGCTGAATCTAGGGATGATTTCTTTAACGAGAACTTTTGCCACCGTTGCCGCGTCTGGATTTTTAGTCGGAAAGGCTTCCACCCATCTGGAAAACATATCTACAATGACAAGACAATACTTCTTATTTTCACATTTGTTCAATTCTATAAAATCCATACAAATAGTATGAAATGGATATGGTGGTATAGGGAAACTCCCTTGCTTGGGCTTTAACACCCCTTTTGCATGATGTTTATTACAAACGTGACACATCGAACAAAATTTTTTAGAGTAGTTTAAGAATCCGTATGTTGTGAACAGTTGGTTCACCAGCTGTACCATCCTCCCTGTTGAGACATGGCACTGCCCATGGCTCAACAAAGCTGCATATCTAAACAAATTAGACGGCAATATCGGTTTCCCTTCTTTAGAGATGTACAGCCCCTTTTCGAGAATTGCTCCTCGTTTTACCCATCTTTGTTTTTCAGCTTGCGTAGTAAGTGTCTGCATTGTCTTTAACATTTCTACATCTAAAATCTCAGAGGGTTGTAATTCCTCATTCAAAAGAAATACTTCTGAAGCTGCCTGCTTTGCAGCTGTATCAGCTCTCGCATTACCTTTTGAAATCCTATCCTGTTGCTTGGTATGAGCTATGCATTTACAAATAGCTACTTTCTGAGGTAACTGAATAGATTCTAAAAGATCTAAAATAAACTGTGCATGATTGATTGGTTTGCCAGTAGATCTTATCATTCCTCGATTTTTCCACTGTTGTGCAAAAACATGTACAGTAGAAAAAGCGTACTGGATGTCAGTAAAAATGTTTACACATTTACCCTTTGCTCAGGTACATGCCCATGTTAAGGCAATCAATTCTGCTGCCTGTGCAGATAAATTGTGTGTTAAAGATTTTGCTTCTATAATGTCAGTATCAGAAACTACTGCATATTCTACTAGGTCCTGTCCTGCAGGACCCCTTTTGCATGAGCTATCCACGTAGTATGTCACCTTGGCATCATCCAAGGGAACATCCATGAGATCTTTTCTAGGCAGTGTCTTTTGCTCAATCACCTGCAGGCAGCTGTGTGGTGTGCCATCTGCAGGGGTTGGGAGCAAGGTAGAAAGGTTCAAAGTCATACATCGTTCAATTGTCATATGAGGTTGGCTCAACAATATAGTCATACAGGAAAGATGCCTAGCAGGGGAAAGATATGCTATCTTCTCTTGCAGTGAAATAATCGTGGCTGCATGAGGCACTCTCAATGTGAGAGGGTGGAACAAAACTACTGAGGCTGAAGCCTGTACTGCCATTGCAGCTGCAACTACTGCTTGTACACAGTGAGGTAAAGACTGTGCACTGGGTCCAGTTGTGATGAATAATAAGCAATAGGGTGTTGCTTGTCCCCATGCTGCTGTGTTAACACTGATGTCATATAAACTTGCTTACAATCTACAGTTTGGAAAAAACGTTTATGATAGTTTGGTAATCCCAAAACTAATGAGGATGCTATTGACTGTTTCAGTTTGCAGAAAGCAGATTCTGCTTCTGGTGTCCATTGTAACAAATCCTGTGCTGCCATAGGCTTTTTATAAATCAGGTTAGTCAGCGATGCAGATTCCAAGGCATAGTTTGGAATCCAGCTCCAACAAAAATTAGTTGCACCCAGGAAGGACATCATTTCCTTCTTGGTAGTGGGTTTTGGTGCTTGCAAAATTGTTATTTTTCTGTCCTCATCTAATGTCCTACCCTCCTTGGATATTACATATCCTAGGTATTTAACTTGTTTTTTCCAAAGCTGCAGTTTATTTTTGTTTACTTTATGTCCTTCAGTGACTAGAAATTGTAATAGCGCTATGGTATCTTCTTTACAATCTTGCTGAGTGGGGGCCGCCAGCAGGATATCATCAACATAAAGCAAAATCTGACTACCGCTTGGTGGGATAAATGCCGCCAAGTTGCTTGCCATTTTTTGTGAGAATATTGTCGGACTTTCACAATATCCCTGTGGTAGTCGCGCATATGTATACCTTTTCCCCTGAAATGTGAATGCAAACCAATACTGGCTGTCAGGGTGTATCGGTATTGAGACGAGCGCATTGCTGATATCTACCACAGAAAAATATTTCTGTTGAGGTTTTAAATCATTCAACAGGGTGTGTGGGTCTGACACCGTAGGTGCCCTTGGTATTACTGCGTCATTTACAGCTTGTAAATCTTGGACCATACGCCATTCTCCATTTGCTTTCTTAACAGGAAATAAGGGTGTGTTACATGGTGAATCAGGAGATTCCACCAGCACCCCTTCCTTAAGTAAAGCTGCTATAATAGGTTTGATTCCTACCTCTGCATCTTTTCTTAAGGGATACTGTCTTTTTTTGTGGTCTAAATGCTGACTTTGGCGTAATAGCAACTGGTCCCGCTGTACGAATAAGTCCTACATCTGACTTTCCTGTTGACCAGAGAGTTTCTGGTATATTCTGTAAGGCATTCACTTCCTCCTACAATAGGAGTGCTAATCAGCTGTCCTTGCTAGACTGCAAGTGTACAGCTGGGTGGGTCTGAGTTATCCAATCTAACTTCTGCATTTGTATTCCCTGTTCTGACAGTTCTAACTCTGTCTGCTTCTCCCACCTCATCACCTTTTCTCCTAGGTCTACCCATTTTACATTCTTGTCCTTAGTTAAGCGAACATGTGGTAATCGATTAGATTTATAGAGTGCAAAGAACTCTGGTGGCAATGAACAGCTGGCTACACTGTTCCCTTCTGTATCCCAGTACAGATTACGTAATATTAATCTGTTTGCATGATTTCTAAACAATTCTTGCTCATATTCCTTATCAGGTCCTGGTGTGTTACAATAATACAGAGTACAGTGCAACAAATGCTGTTTATCAATGTCAAGGGAGGGGAACTTGCTGATGGCTATGTTCATCAGCTCTTCGGTTATTGCCCCTGGAACAGTCATAATCAAGTCCTGGCTGTACCAATAAAACATTTCACCCTCTGATTGCACTGCAAAGGTATCAATTTGTCGCTGTGCTTCCATACCCTGCATAGTCAGAACTACTGCTATACTAAATAGCTGCATAAGGTCTCTGCCCAAGAGATTTACTGGGCATTTTGCAGAAACAACAATTTTACTTTTCTGGGTCAAGCCTGAAACAGGATCAGTTATTGCAATATTATGGGAGAGGGGCTCCCGATACAGCTGTCCATTAGCTGCTTTCACTAGTATGTAATCAGGTGACTCTGAATTCTCTGGCAGTTTGGAGGGATGTATCAGGGTCCGTGATGCCCCTGAGCCACACAAGAATCTGACTTCCCTCCCTTCTACCAGGAGTGCAACTTCTGGTTTAGTGTCTGCTAAATAGAGCTCTAAGCTCAATAAAGCTAAATCCAATATTTCATTTTCTTCACTATCCGTAACTTCCTGCACTTCCTCCATTCCTTCTGTCACATTCTCTACTCCCTCTATCACATTTTCATTTGTCATATCTCTGCTGTCCCCTTCTAGTGATTCCTGACTATCATATAGTCATTCCTCACCCTCCTTGTCTTCCGTGGTTGCCTTCTTGTTTTTCTTGCAATCCTTTGCTAAGTGTCCCTTTTTACTACATTTAAAACATTCACACCTTTTCTTTCACCCATCAAAGTCCTCTGATCGCTGATCATATTGTTTGTTTCCCTGGGCATTTCTTTTGCCCTTTTTCCCTGAACTGTACTACATAAACTTCTGCTCCATCTTCTACAGAAAATACGTGGGCTTTCCTTTTCTTTTTGCTATTAAAATGCCTTTCAGCATGCCTAGCATATTCAAGTAATGACTGTAATCTGCTTGTATGGTGATCTACCATGTGCTTTGTAATAAAACTGCTTATGGGTGCATACTGCCTTTCAAAAATGCATTCATTAGCTACTGCTCATATGGGGAATCTTGTGTCTAATCTTCAAGAACCTGCACTCCACAATGGTTATTAAAACATTCTAACAGTCTGGCATAATATCTGTCAACAGTTTCGCCTTCTTGTTGGATGCATTGATTAATGCAAGTCCAGTCTGCCCTAGGCTTCCATTTCTCAGAGATACGGTCTGTAAGACCTTTCACTCTGTTGTCTAGCTCTCCGCTGCTATGTGGGAGGGGCCTGAGCACAGCGTCACAGGGATTCCAGTTGCCACTAATCATGTGCCAATCTGGTCCCACAATTTGTCTGACTACTTTTTCTACCTCTTCTTCGTTTAAGTTATAACTTAACCTCATTCCTTGCAAATCTTCTAAGAACTTTCTGAAATTAGCTTTTGGATGGGGAATTCCCTCAGTGGCTTTCCGGATGTCTTCCGGAGTCCAGGGTCTATACACTAGGATAGTTGGGTCCTGACCTTCTTGCCCTGCCTGAGGATTAGGCACTTCTATAAGTGGGCATATTTCTTCTTCACTCATAGATTGTGAATTCCTACCCATTTGATATAACTCAATGTCCCCTTTTGAGTTTCCTGCCCGTGTTCAAGACCTGGTCTCGACGGGATCTCTAATAAACGGTTTCACTTTAGTAGTGTCTCTATTTACAGTGACAGCAGGATATCGCAGGGGTGGACTAACTTGTTCACTCGCCTCATATTCTGGTAAGGGAGGCAGAGGGGCCAATGCTATTACTAAGTTATTATCCTCCTTATCTAAAAACATTGCTTTTGAATTATTATTCTTTTGTTCCGTATGGTTTACTTCCTCAATCCACCTGTGTGCCTGAGGAATTCCTAATAGAAGTTGCTTTTTTACCCAACCTTTAGAATCAGTTTTAAGCTGTTTGACAAGTTTGATAAACGAGGATTTTTCTAATTTACCATCAAATTCATACTTATTAACCCATTTTGAGTAGTACTTAATATTATCAGCACGCTGTGACTGCATGTATTTTGCGTCTTTGGTTAACGGCGGATTTTGGGGTCTTTTTGTGCAATTATTACCCATTTTTGTTCTACCCTTTTAATCGTTATGTAACTCCTTATTCTTTAACGTGGTACCATGGATTTTGTTATAGTCTCTTCAGAATGACTGCCTACCTGCTCTGTTTCCCTGATCTACAAGACAGTACTATTTTTGTCCCTGACTTTTAAAAACAAAGTCTTAACAAAACAATACAAATCTAATCCCTGATCTAAAACAAAAAAAAAAGGTAGATTCACCTTACCTGAGCCTTCGTGATTGATCACCTGGTTCGTGTAAACCCGTCCTTCAGTCACAGATCAGAAAGTGGCTGGCCTCTTTTGTACGACAATTCAGTCGGAGGGCTTTTCAAATAAGAAGAACCAATGTGGTTTCTTCCCCATATGGTTATAAGCCACCCGGCCTGTCTGATCCGAGGCGAAGTGAGGGTTTTCGGTCCGAAGGACCAATCTGTCAAAGGAAAAAACTTCAAAGACCAATACATGTAAGGTTCAGTTAAGGTATATTTAATAACTTGCAGCAAGGAGACAAAAACATGCAAATACAAGATTTTGCCTAACTACTAACAGGAAGTATGCTATTCTTATACTGTTTTACAAGACATGGCCTTCTATGGCTGACGTAATCAAACACAACTTTCAGTATTGTTCTACAGCAGATGTTACTCAGATTTTCTGCTGACATGACTAGATTTGTGAGAAACCTTTTGAGAAAAACAGCCTGGCCTTGGTGGGCACTAGCCCGTTACAAGCTTCTATTGTATAGTTCTAATGCATGTGTTACATTTCAAGGTACTTTTCTAGCTCAGACACAAGCAAATGCTGATTGCAGTTCATATTTTCAAGCAGTCTTTGTTCTAATTATCTATAGCTTCTGCAGCTGTGTATGTTCTCACAGCACAAGCGGAACTTCTTGTCTAAGCCTCATAACATTTATACAAGTAGTATTGTTCTATTCATTACTTTCCTAATACAAGCAGAAATCATCTGCTTCTCAGTAAATTTCCAAGCATAAGCAAATATTTTAGCTGACAATACAAGGTCAGAAAGCATCTGCAGTTTGTACAGATTTATGCAGTATGAAATAGAATAAATGTGTTAACCCTTTTCAAGCTCTAAATGCACTAAGCATATTACTAATACACACATTAATACATATTTTTCTGACAACATTAGTAACTTTAGATTTTTTTTTTTTGGGAAAGATGGTAAGACAATAGTGTGGTTACATAGAGTGACTGCATATGTCATAGGCAGAGTTAAAGATGGGTAGGAAGAGACTTAAGTGAAAACAGCAGGGCACCAATAAGGCTCTAGGGAGATTTATTGATTTGGGGACAGAGGCAAGTTTGTTTTTTCAGAAAGTGGTTTCTTAACCTATTTTTGAAGGTATTCAAAGCATCAAGAAGTGTGCTGGGGGGTGGGGGGGGGTAGGTCATTCCAAAGTTTTGCTGTGGCATAAGAATATAAACTTTGTCCTGATCTCTTATTGGGTTTGGAGACTTGAAAAAATTGTTTGTTAGAGGATCTTAAGTCTCTGGAGGGGTGTAGGTTTGTATGATGTCTGCAAGTGTAGGGCGCTTGTCAGGGTGGAATGTTAGATTATGAGCAGTAGTGAGTTGTGTACACTGAAGGTAATGGGAGAAGTCTAGCCAGTTCAGTGTTTGAAAGGCTTGGCAGTGGTGTGTTTGGTTAGGTAAACCACAGGCAAATTTGACTATTTTGTAGTAGCATGACTGCAGTTTAGTGCTTAAGGATTTGTGAAGATTTATGAAAATTGGGGAGCCATAGAGAAAGGAGGGGAGTAGGAGAGAGTTTGCTAGTTTTATTTTTGTGGGGGGGGGTATCTATATAGGTCATTTGCCTGTAAAGTTTGCCTAAGTTAAATTGAGTTTTTTATTGCATTGAGTATGTGCTGTTCAAATGAGAGTTTATTATCTATGGTAATATCCAGAAGTTTTGCAGAGGGCACAATTTCTGTTTCAGTCATGTTTTGGGAAAATATTTTAAAATCTTCAGGTAGTGGCTTGGGAAAGAAGACTAGTAATTTGGATTTTTTTAAGATTTAAAAGTAACTGTGCCTCATTGGGCCAAGATTCTATTGATGTGAAAGCATTTTGTGTAACTTTAAGAAGATTTGGGAAATTGTTAGAAGAGGATATGATAATTGAATCATCAGCATATTGGATGACTGAGCTCTGAAGAGAGGCTCTGTGGAGACTATTTATAAATACATTGAAAAGCAGTGGTTCAAGAACTGAACCTTGGGTAACCCCTGTATCATTAGTCAAGTAGCCAGATAGAGTATTTTCCCATCTCACAGATTGTGTCTATTATCTAGGTAACTGTTAAACCAGGTAGGGGTGTGGTGGAGCATCCTACTGTTGATAGTTGCAATAACTTGGCATGTGACACCGTGCCAAAAACTCTGGATGTGTTGAGTAAGACCACTGATGTTAAGAGACCAGTGTCCAAAGCTTTATTCACAGTGTCAGTAAAATAAAGTAGGGCTGTGGTAGTGCTGTGAGCCAGGCGAAAGCCATGTTGGGTTGGAGTGAATAGATTATTGTCGGTAAGGTGTTTAAGAAGTTAAGTTTGTACACACTTTTCTAGTATCTTAGATAATGGAGACAAAATGGAGATAGGAAGAAAATTGGATAAACCATTGGTATTACCACCTTTATGTGGTGGAGCTATGATGGAGATCTTCCAAAGCTGTGGGACAATCGATTCAGAGATAGATCTGTTAATTAATATGCTAACAGGATAGGCTATTACTTCTGCACTGAGTTTAAGGTATTCAGATGGGAGGTTGTCAGCAGAGAGGCTGCATGGTTTAAGTTTCGATAATAGTTTGTGTATTAGAGATGTGGGTACTGTTTGTAGGGAGAACGTAGGGGCCTCAGGGATGTTGCTAGAATTACTTTTCAGAGGACAGTGATCTAAGCTAGGTTTGATTTGGGGATTTGTAGTGTTAATCTTGGTGTTTGGGCTGTTTGTTGCTGGTGAGGGTTGTCTTACAAGTTTAAGAATGGTCTCAATAAAGTGAGAGTTAAAAATATGAGCTATCTGTTGTGGATCCTTATCTGGAAAAGGTGAAGGATTTTGTGGGATACCTGGATTTAGGAGAGAGGAGACGGATTTCCAGGATTTTTTTAAGGTTGTGTTTTTGGCTAGAGAGTTGTAGTGAGAAGTAGGTCTTTTTGTCATTTTTAATTCTTTTTTTTGGCTATATTTTGGAGTTGTTTATAGGTAATTTCATAAGCTTGGTTTTTGTTTTTGCGCCATTTAGTCCAGGCTTGACCTCTGGAGAGAAGTACCTTTTGGTTTGATTTTGTAAGCCAGGGTGCATGGCTTGCACGCATACACTGTCAAATCCAGGTGTTCGGAATAGCTGTTAGCATTGTTTATTGCACTGATTTTGTATATTTTTTAATCACACCGCCATGTCTGATTTCATCATTTAAATATGCAATAGTCACATCAGCATGTTGGTACTCATTTGCATGCCATTCTGCAAACCACCACCTCATGAATTCATACAGTGGAACCATGCCTTCAGCAGCCCAAACACACAATCTGTAATGTTTCTGGTTTGTGATAGTGCAATGTTGCATCCCTAGTCAGTCTGATTGTGTGAATTTCTGATGAGTGTTATGAACCAGGGTTCCAGGGCATATCCAACATCACCAGCAAGATGCCCCTGTGGGAAGTCAGTACTATAAATTGTTGGCACAGGTCATATGTGTGCCATATGGGTGAGTCACAAAAACCTCCCAGATGGTCAGCACACACACACATTATGGATAATACCCTGTGCATTACATACTACCTAGCAGTTGATTGAGTGGTGCCCTTTGCAGTTCATGTACCTCCTTCCTATGTCACTTGGTGGGAACCTTTATTTCAATGTGGGTATAGTTTATGCCCCCCAGAACCTCAGGGAAGTGGTCTATACCATAGAGCTCTCACTGATGTTGACTTTTCCTCTGATATATAGGAACTACATATGCTTCCCACCATGCTGAAGCATAGCATTGAGGAATTGATGGAGCATTCTTGTGGTAGAGGCCTCAGATATCCTCACTGTATCCACAGTAGGTAACTGAGTGGCCACTGTAGCTAATATATTGAGAGCCACACATACCTTGGTATCCATTGAATAGGTGTTCCACAATTTCCACAAAGCTGCAGATGCAGCTGACACATTTCCTTGGTTTCTTGCATGGCACCCTATCCAAATTTCAGGATCATGGAGGGCATGAAATGCTAAACTTGGTTGTATTACTCTGCATCTCCAGGATGTGAAGCACACATGGCTGCAGTAACCATAAGCATATTTATACTATGTACTCTGCCTAAACACAGGCATATGGATGTGTTCAAATCCAATGTAAGCACTCAGCATAGCATTACCACACAGCACTTAAAAGTTTCTGAATTGCTCTACCATCTTGTTTGGCAACATTATCCTATGCAGTGCTTCATTATACAGTCATTAGCATATAAACTGGCTGACCACATTATTGGCCTAGCCATGTCATGTAGCTGTTTTTTTTAATCACATCCGCCCTATGTGTGGCCTCTCATCTCGAAAATTCACTTAGCACAACTCAACAAATTTTACTGAATGTCTACTTCTATCTTTATCTGTCCAGTTTATTTATTTCAGTTTTAAAAGTTATAATTCAGCCACATTTCCATTTATTATGTTTTTCTCTCGATCATTTAAATTATCTTTTTCTTATAGAAATATATCTTCCTGACCTTGTATGTCTAAAACCTGATATTAAACTTTTAGTTTTTGCATTCAATCAGTTTTCTTTTCAAAGTTTGACTCATTCTTTCTTCAGTCTTTCCATTGAACGTATCACTCCAAGTCTTTTTACACATGGATTGCTTTGCTTCCATGTAGTCTGTTATTAATCAATGCACTGACTTAGATTTCAATTTGGCAGATCTATCTAGCCATAGTTTATCCTTTTATAACTCTGTCAGCACTACATATCAAAGGTGGTAAAACTTGACATGAAGTAACAATCATCTGCTTATAAGCACAAACAATATCTGTATACTCTGTTCCCTGTTAGGATTGTGTACAATCTGGAACGATGGTTGTTCCTTAATATATGTTGTAAATTTCCTTACTAACATTGTAAAATCAATGCTATTCTTGTCTGTTTCTGGTAGTTATTTATTTTATATTAGATTTGTTGTCTGGGATAGTCTGAGTTAACAACTCCTTCCCATTGAAGGCCTTGGGGAAAAAGTAGTATTAAGCAGTGAAACTGGTAATATATAGATAGCTAGATAGCCAGATAGAAAGCAGAAAAGTAGATACTGTCATAAACAATAATACTATATAATTAATAATGAAATATATCAATATATAATTAGTTTATAATTAAATATATTTAAGTCCTCAACTATTGTTTTTTTTTTTCCTTTCTTTGTTTTATGCAGGAAATTTATGAATTAGTGTAGGTCATCAGCACTTGACTTGGATGTTCTGTGCACTCCAATTGTAATTTGTTCCAGGGTTGTCTTTATAGCCACATTTCTACAATGTACAGTATTGGTGTCATCATCAAATATATAACAATATCATTTCATAACAATCTACCTGATTGTTTTTGTTAGAAATGTCTGTTATAGAAACAAAATATTATATTCTAACAGAATTGCTTTCCAACAATTATTTGTTAACCATGTTTCACAAACAATAACACCAGTCTTATGTGAATGCAGCAAAATTTCCAATAACAAAAAAAAGTAATGTTGCTTGCATTAACAACCAGCAGAGGTAAATCAGATGTTAACATCTGTGGACTGTTAAATTTCTGACCTGTCAGAACTTCTCTTGTGGGGGCGTGGCCAAGGATGAACACAGGATAGCAGCAGATTTCTTCAGCTCCACCAATTTCATTACACTGACAGGAATTAATTACTTAAAAAATTAATTTTTGAAGTAATTTTCTTTCTAAATATGTTTGTTTTATATAGTTCTTGAACTATATCTAAAAAAGAAAGGAAATCTTAACAATATTCCTGTCAGAAATCACTTTGGAAATTCTCCTGTCAGTTTATCAGTCTGAAATGAGTTCCAGTAAGACAAATTCTCAAGACTCCAGCATCAAGAAAGAACTTCAGTCTCTGATAATTATAATCCAGCAACTTACTGCTAAGATGGATAAAATGGATACTAAAATAGACACCTTCATAGAAAAAACTACAAAACAAATAGACTTGTTACATATAGACCTGCAACAACAGAAGATCCAGATGACAGGCATAGAAGAAGCTGTGAATGACATGGAAAATAGAATACAAGAAGAGGAAATCAACATTGAGTTTCTGCTGAAACAAAATACACATTTACAAACAAAGCTGGATGACCTGGAAAATAGATCTAGGCGCAATAACATTAGGATTTTTGGACTGCCAGAAAATATTGAAGGTAACAATATTACTTCTTTTTTAACAGCATGGCTCCCTAAAACTTTAGACTTACCAGAAACATTCTCTTTTGGTATCGAAAGAGCACATAGATCTATAGCTAATACTAACTCTAACAAAAACTATCCTAGATCAGTTATAGTTAGATTTCTATCATCTTTGATAAAGAGATGGTTCTTAAATCTGCTTGGGCTAAAGCTCCTGTTAAGATTAATGAGACAACTGTGCGTTTTGACAATGACTATTCTTCCATGGTAATAGCTAAAAGAAAAGTTTTTCTGCCACTAATAAGGGAGCTTAAAAAAGCACAGTTTAAAACATACCTTCTGTTTCCTGCCAAGCTTAAAATCTTCCTTCCTGATGGTCCTAAAATTTTCGATGACTTAGACTCTGCCTTACTGTTTATCAAAAAAAATAAGATTTTGGATAAAATAGAAGAAATGGAATAGGCTAGTCCTTCATTAAAGAGACTGGCAACTGAAACTTCGTGGAAGACTTCAGAGAAGAAGAAGAAGAGACTAAAAAACAAATGATCTGTTCTATGTTTTTTTCTCTCTCATCATTTTATTTCATTATTAATCTTTTTAAATATAGTTCCTGCATTTCCAAGAAGCAACAAATATTTTGAAAAAGATTTAATCAAAGTTATTCTCTGTGTGCAAAGAAATGTTTTGTTTCATAACTAGTCAAAATATCTGGAGATTTAATGGCAAGTTGTGATTCAACTTGTTTCTCTTTCTGAAAAGGAGAAGTAAGGTCAGTAATTTGATACTTTTTTTCTTTATCTTTTTTTTCTTCTCCTTTTCTTCTTTTCTTTGTTTAAACAATGACATTCTATTTAGATTATGTAGTGGGTAAAGGGTGGGGGAGGGCAGGGAGAGAAGAGTAATGAAAATATGATTAATAGAATAATAACATATTTATTCCTTGTAAAAAGTTTATATGTTCTTCAAATGCTATTCCTAATTATACTTTCTTGATTACACTGCTTATGCTTGTTTGTAAATAACCTGTCATGCTTTAACTAATAATAATTAGAACTAAATAATAGTAAATAATATGTTTTATTTTTAACTCTATTAATATAAACAGTAAGTCATATTCCATTGTATATACTTCTTAAAACTTTCTCTTACATTTTTTTATTTCTGCCTTACACCCTTTTACTTTCTACTCTCTTTTTCTTTTCTTTATTAATATATAGAAATGCTTTTGATCATATAGACACAGTAAATAATAAGATTTGCATAAAATTGAGTTGGGACAAAAATATTGAGTTTTATTACTTATTAATAATTTTGGGCTTAATTTCACTTACATAGAGGCTGTAATAACCTATAGAATACATTGTGAATGTTTTGTAATGTTTAGATGCATTTACACTGCTAAATGAATGTTTGTCACTAGTTTTTAATAAGTTTCCCGCCAAAATGTTAAGAGAGACAATCTGGGATGTGGGCTGTCTCATGCACAGTGTCCATGAGCTACTTCAAAAGCTTCAACTCTCAGAATTCTCACAGAGAAGCTGAAAGCAGCTAGTCTCACCTTTGACCTAGATATCACACTGACACATCACAGATTCAGCAATGACACTCTACCAGGAAATAGAAATGATACAAATGCGACTATGTGAAGGAAAATGAACTCTTTAACATCTAAATGTAAGTTATTTTATATAATTACTTAAATATCTATGTTATAATTCATAAAATATGTCAGTTATAATGAGTTTAAATGATACAGTTTCTTGTAGTAAGTAAATGTCTTATTTTAGAAGGCATAGAAAATGAAACATTTATTCAAGTGTTTTTGAAAATCTACTTAACAGCAGCTTAATAATCTGTGTTAAAAACTTATGTTCCAAACATATACATTACTATAACTCATTTAATTCATCTGATTGACAAGCATAAATCATTTTATAACTCCATACTGGAAGAAATTGTCATGTGATATATTTTAAAGTAGTAGTATAGCATGGTTGTAAAATCTGGTTACTAAAATGTGTTTGCTGTGCATTATTTTGTATAAAGCAGACAGATTTATTGTAGGGACAGCAAGTAAGATGGTGCTCAGTAAGGACACAACTCAGTGAGATCAGATATATATATATGTGTGTGTGTGTGTGTGTGTGTGTGTGTGTGTGTGTGTGTGTATGCATATGTATATATATATATGTATATGTGTATGTGTGTGTGTGTGTGTGTGTGTGTGTATGTATATATATATATATATATATATATATATATGTGTGTGTGTGTGTGTGTGTGTGTGTGTATGTGTGTGTGTGTGTGTGTGTGTGTGTGTGTGTGTGTGTGTATGTGTATATATATATATATATATATATATATATATATGTGTATGTATGTGTTTGTGTGTGTATATATGTATGTGTGTGTGTGTGTATGTGTATATATATATATATATATATATATATATATATATATGTGTGTGTGTGTGCGTGTGTGTGTGTGTGTGTGTGTGTGTATGTATATATGTATATAAGTGTTTCTGAGAATCTGCATAACTATGCAGTATGATTTATAACAATTTCTATGAATACAATATTTGATTCTATAATGAGTTTGAGTAAATGCTCATATACAAGCAATTCAAGGTTTTTTTTTGGAAGCTGTTAATTGCATTTACATGACAGAAAATAGATGCATCTTAATATATGTAATGTCTGAATCATATTAGCCAAAGTTTTTGAATTAAATTAATGTTAGAACTTATTTTTCTCTCCTCTTGATTTCTAACATCAAGATTATTTGAATGCTATTTGAATACAAGTGTTTTATATTACATGGATGTATATAGTAGTATGAACAGTTTAAAAAAAAAAAAGGTTTATTTTAGTTTATATGATGCTGTTTTACCAAATGTGTAGTCTTGTCTTGCTAGATAATTGAATTGAAAACTGTTAACCTCAGTTAAATATAACTAGTATTAAATTGATAAGGTGGTAGCTGAGGTACTGCTACTTAGGGTAGGGGGTTAACTTGAGTGGTAAATATTACTCTAAGTTGGAGTTTATAACTCCAGGCTGGATGCAAGGTTTAATCCTTACATTATTTTCACTTGTTCATTGTTATTTGTATATAGTTTTGACATCCACAATATATTTTGTACATTCATTGTCACTACAAACAAAATTGAATCCTATACGAAATCCCATAAGAGATTCAATAAATACAGCTATATTTAAAGGTACACCTAAATGAGGAGATGTAAAATTACTTATCTTGTTATTTGTTATTTTGATCATAAGATTCTTAAGTTTTAAAAATGCCAAATGACATCTTTAAAAGGAATTTCTTTAAACATTAATGGATTGAATAATCCATGTAAAAGGGCAAGCCTAATAAGATACATTAATTTACATAAGGCCAACTTAGTCTTCCTGCATGAAACCCATCTCTTGAAAAAAAGATATTGATAAACTAGCCACAAACAAATATACAGTATTGGTTAGTTCAGAGCACACTCAGAAAAAAAGAGGAGTGGCTATTTTATAGAATAAAAGTATGCCCATTCCTAAAACCATTAAGTCTTATCAGGATGACAAAAGAATGTTTTGTATGGTTACAATACAAATTAATGGGAAGACTTACACTTTAATTAATGTATATTGGATACCTGGAATTGGTATTAATACAGTGAAACATCATCTTGATAAGATCATATCATTCTCTATAGGAGATATTATTTTAGCTGGTGACTTTAATTGTATACTACATGAAAGTGATACTACCACAATAGGGAAAAGAAGAATTACATCTAATGCAAAACATTTAAATGATTTTGCTAATTCTTATCATTTGAATGATATTAATAATCAGATAGATTCAAAATCATTACCATACACCTTTTTTCTAACAGATACAAAACTTAATCAAAAATAGATAGGGTCTTTATTTCTAACCAGATGGTAACAGATTTAATTAATTCCAAAATCATTTCATGTCCTATATCTGATCATAATTCAATTGTTTTGAATTCATGATAAAAATACTCATAATGTTCAGATCAAAAGGATACCAGCATACTTAACTCAACTAAAAGACTATAAAGAATATATACTTTCAGAAGTAAAACATTTTTAGACATAAATAATACTCCTGAAGTCTCCATTGTTTATGTTTGGGATGCCTTAAAATCATATCTATATGGACAAAGTATCAGATGGTATAATAATAAAAGGAAATCTTGGGATAAGGAATTGTTAGATATTCAAAGTAAATTAGACTCTTATAAACATAATAATAAAGAAAATATTATGGACAAGAAAGTTATTGAAGAAATAAACAAACTAAATGAGAAATACAAAGAAATTTTAACTCATAAAGTTAAAATAACTTTAGAGAAATACAAGTTTTTGTCTTATTCAATAAGCCCCAAATACTTACATAGACTTAAAAATAAAACAAAAAGGTTGAATAAAAAAAAACATATCAAAGAAATCTTTTCTCTAAGGAAAAAGAAGAATGTTTCTAGTATACCAGAAATACTAGATGAATTTAGAAATCACTTTCACAAAATTAACCATAATAACATTAACATGGAACCTAAAGATAAAATAAAGGACCCCGGGATTCATGAAGCGCGGCGCAAGGCCGGTGTAAGGCCTGCGCCGGCGGTGCAGGGAATAGTCGGCGTAGTAGCGCCATATGCATAGTAATGAGTGCACGCCGCAACCACAGACACGTGCGTAGGTTACGTGAGCGAGCCCAAGTAGGATGCGTCCGGAGGCGTGGTTAAGCCGGAAGGAGATGAGCAACCTAAAGTGCTGATTTCCACAGGCCACCCATAATAGAAATGGCACCAGCCAGGGCCCGTGCAGAATAAAACGCACGCAGAGTATGCAACATAGTACCCGTCCCAACAAAACAGAGAAGCAAACACAACCCACGAAGCCCTAAGTGTACCTGTCCAAGGAACAAAGGATACGCGTAATACCGTGTTCGTCCTGCAATGCACTGCCAGTGGGCATACCCAGAGAAGGTGTACCGCAGCATGTCAGCGCGCCGCACCGACATAGGAGTAGCGACATGGGCATGGTCACCATGGTTACCAACTGTCCCACTTTGCTATGGACAGTCCCCATTTGACAGTTGTGTCCCGCCAAAAATCGAAAAATGGCAAATGACCAGAGATTTCCAGACAAAAATATTCCCTCAATATACCTTTAATAGTAGCATAAAACAGATATTTTGTATCTGAAACACATACATGGCATGAGAAACAGAATAAGCAACCCAAATGCTATGAGAATAAGCGTATAGTTTGGCAAAAAAGTGAAGTTCTGTCATCTGTCCTTGCTGTGGGTATGTGTTGTCCTGCAAAATCCGATGTTCCCACAAAAGATGTCCCACTGTGGGCATTGGAAAAGGTGGCAACCGTAATGATCACCAGCAGTAGTGAGAGTACACAGCCGGGTAGCCGTGCCGACATAACAACAAGAAGGAACCAAGATACCCTAAACGCAGGCAAACATGTGCATAGCAACATGTACCACACCCAGCAACGTGCTCGTCGCATACACAGGACGGCGTATGTCTAAGCGTAATATCCAGAAGCAGAACCCATGCATGCAAATGTAATACACAATAGCCCCATTATAGCATGTAGCCCCACCCATGTAAGACCGTGCACCCAACCCAGCTAGCAGCCTTGCGCAGCTACACACCTACACACAATGGGCATACCTGAAATGTGGTAAGAAGTATTGTCTTAGGCAGTGCAACGCAGGCAAATATGTACCCCACATGTTAACAACCCACCTCAAGTACAGATATGCAAATGGCTGCATGTGAATGTGTCGGCAGAATGGGTACATCCCGTATGTGGTATGGACCCGTCCAAACCCCATAGGCTTGCACACGCCACGGTGCACATAACTGTACACATGTGGACAAGTCGGGATGTTCAACCACCGTACCGATGATTAGCTATGCAGACATGTCAAACACATATAGCGGAACATCTACCTACCAAACATGACGTCCTAACAGGGTGCCACAGGCATAGAAGGGGAAGGTGGGACATCACATGTGGAGAGTAGCGTTGCCGGACGGCCAAACACCCACGGCCAAGGCAAAGGACGGAATAACATGCATATGGCCGGATGGATGTTGTTAGAAAAATATATATAGAAACACAGAGGAAGTGCCAGTTTAGAAGCAAAATAGTATATAATGCATTGTATTCTACTGTACAATATGGCAGTAGAAATGATCTTGCATGTAATTGGCTGAAGCTTAGCTGCAGTGTGATTGAACCCTGACCCTGGCAGTAACCAGTTCAGCAGGCTTATGTCTTTCAGCATTAATTATCTGCTGTGTTAGAGAAAAATAAATGTATGTACATGTATATCTTCCTCCCTTCCACTGAGGAGGATGGCCTTGTGAGCTCTATCGAAGATAGAGTACAACTCCTTACCAGAGAGACAAAGGAACGTATTAAGAAATGAACTGACTATTGTATCCGAACAGTCCAGGGTCCTTGAAAGAGCAACAATTACAGAAGGACACCGTAATTGACCAGGTGCCTTGCAAGGCTGTGTTATTCTCATGGGAAAACATTTCAAAAGCATTACCTCAGCACCCTCGTATGAATAGAATATTGCGGACCATAGTGATGGAAATGCCCTGTGACTGACCACGTCAGTAAGGTGGGCAAAAGCTGATTGTAAACACTATATAAACAAAGTGCTGCCTGTAAAGAGTCAGACAAAACTCTTATACTTGTACTGTATATTATTTTGCCTCCCGGTGTACACTACTAAAACGTTGTGAACCTGAGCTTCCTGTATTATTGACTGTCATTTAGAAAAGCCTACTGATTTCTACAGTCTGGTTTTAACAACCTATTTGACATTGTGGTCCTTCTTAGCCGGAATTCCCTTGGTAAGCTACAGGTCAGAGTGCATGGGTGGTAAGAAATCTGCGCAGGAGAAGTTGCCTAAATGGTTCTTCATGAGTGAAAAGACCTCCGACTGAATTGTTGTGTGTAAAGAGACTGTCCACTCACTGATCTGTGGCTGAAAAGCGGAAAACTGGATCCCGAGAAGAAAACGTGCAGTCATAAACGGGAGGCTCAGGTAAGGAGAGTTTGCCTCTTTGTCTCTGTTGTAGATCAGGGACCAGGCTACATTGTGTTTTTGTTAACAGTTGTGATAGCAGGTCGAAGACCAATTCAAGTAGTGTTACATTTGGACATAGATCAGGGGAACACAGAGTAGAGTAAATAGTCATTGTAGACACTACAATGGATACAGGGAAGGAGATACCACGTGGTACGAGAGAAGGGTTACGTAGCAGTCGTTTAGAAGACATGGGAAAGTAGTGCACTAAGAGATCGTGAGATCCGCCTTTGACGGATGATGCGAAGTATATGCAATTGCAGAGAGCAGATAATGTGAGATATTCTGCAAAATGGGGTAATAAATATGACTTTGATGGTATATTACACAAAATATCGTTAGTGAAACATTGGAATCACTTAAAATGTGATGCAGATGTTCTAGGGTTACCATCTGTCCCACTTTGCGAGGGACAGTCCCTCTCTGGGCAGTTGTGTCCTGCAAACAAACTGAACAAATGGCAAATGTCCTGAGAGTTTAGAACAAAATTATTTCCTATATTGTATGTAATAGTTGCATAAAACAGTTATCCTGTATCTAAACTACCTAAATGTTATAAGAAACAGAATAAGCAACTAAAATGCTACAAGAATAAGCTGTTATTTAGGCAAAAACGTTACGTTCTATCCTTTGTACTGACCGTGGGTTACTGTCGGCCTGTAAAATCTGATGTCTGTACCAAAAATGTCCCACTATGGCCATTTGAAAAGGTGGCAACCCTATATGGCACACCACACAGTTGCCTACAGGAAATGGAGAGAATAACTTTACCCAGACAGGATATTACTGATATACCCTTAGATGATGCAGAGGTGACAGTTTATGTGTACGGATCATGTAGAAAGGGTCCTACAGGAAAGAATCAAGTAGGGTATGCAGTAGTGACTGATATTGAAATTGTAGAAGCCCAACCCCTGCAGCATAACGTGTCTGGTCAAGCAGCAGAATTGATAGCTTTAACACGTGCTTGCACTCTAGCGAAAAACAGATGTGTGGACATATATACCGATAGTCAGCATGCTGTCTCTACAGTGCATGTTCATGCGCAGCAGTGGAAGAATGGGGAATGATAACATCCACTGGTAAACCGATTAATCATGCGCAATTGATCCTGAATTTATTAGATCCCATTCAGTTACCTACTAAAGTAGCTAATTGTAAATGTGCAGCTCATACAAAGCAACAGGATAAGATTACGAAAGGTAATGCACGAGCTGATGCAGCTGCAAAACAAGCAGCCTCACACTCAGAAACTTTCTTTTTGAATGAGGAATGACAATCCTCAGAGATTCTAGATGTAGAAATGTTAGAAACAATGTAAACATTAACTACGAAAGCAGAAAAGCAGACGTGGGTAAGACGAGGAGCAATCCTTGAAGACGGACTGTACATCTCCAAAGTGAGAAAGCCAGTATTAACGTCTAGTTTATGTAGATATGCGGCTTTGTTGAGCCATGGGCAGAGCCATGTCTCAACAGGGGGGATGGTACAGTTGGTTAACAGAATATTCCTAACATAAGGAATTAGGAACCACATACAAACATTTTGAGCAGCGTGTCACATTTGCAGTAAACACCATGCACAGGGAGCATTCCAACCGAAGCGAGGGGGTTTCCCTACACCACCATATCCGTTCCATACTACTCGTATGGAGTTTATAGAGCTGAATAAATGTGAAGGGAAGACATACTGTTTAGTGATTATAGATATGTTTCCAAAATGGGTAGAAGCATTTCCAACCAGGAATCCGGATGCAGCAACAGCGGCAAAGGCCCCAGTAAAAGAAAGTATCCCTAGATCTGGCATGCCGGAAAGAAGCTACAGTGATAATAGAACACATGTTGTGAACCAGACAATCCAGCAACCTAGGGGATTCTTTGGGATTTCCCTGAAGAATCATTGCACGTACCACCCACAGTCAGCATGACTGCTGGAGAGGTACAATGGGAATCCGAGAAATAAGTTGAGGAGGTTGATGAGTGACACCCAGACGAATTGGATTTGCCGTCTACCCCTAGCATTGCAGAGCATGACAACAGTTCCAAATGTAAAGGGTTTGACCCCCTTTGAAGTAGTATTTGGAATGGCATATTATGTGCCACAGTGGAAAGCTCTCATGCCTGCAGAGCTGGAGGTCGATGGCTCATTAGCCAGTTACATGAGAGGATTGTTAACCAATAACACTGTTTTGCAGTTAAACTCTTTTTCAGATAAAGAACAAATGAAGCCGGACGCAGAGCTGACTCCAGGATCCTGGGTGTGGTTGAATGTTATCCAAACAAGTAACCGTACGAGTCGAACGTGGGAAGGTCCATACCAGGTACTGTTGGCAACACCTACTGCAGTAAAGGTTGCGGAGAGGTCGTCCTGGGTTCACCTGACCCTTTGCAAACCGGTAAAGAATATCCAGTCTGATTAACATGTCGTAGCCGATATACCACAGAGACAGAATGACCAGGGGCAGAGTGTATAACAATACAAAGCAATCCCAAAGACATTGGTTAAGTGTCCTACTGATCATACACCTATTAACCATGTTTGTGGTGACTTTTCTTTTGCTGGGATCTTACCTGCATACAACTACACAGATACAAATAATGAAACGTGATGAACTGGCCACAGATTGGCATCCAAACCTCAACACATACCTAGCCATGAAGCGTGTGCATGTAGAGACTATGAACATTTCAAATCGCTGGGTTTGTACTGCCATACCTACAGCATATGGAGGACTTTTGATGTCTGCTGTCCCCTTGGGGATAAATTGAGACTTGTGAATATCTACCTTCTGATACAGGTTCTGTGAGATCACAGGACAAAGTGGCACTGTACTCACCTGTTACACAAAAAGGAATTGTTTGTTTCTATAAACATGATACAGTCCAAGTTGGTGGGAGTAATTGTAACATAACTGTGTCCTACAAATCTCACATAAAACCCAAAGATCACAGTACTAGTTGTAGCACAATGTATGATTCGTATTTAAGCTTAATGAGAACAACATGGAAAGATGTGCAGAAACATCCTGAATTGTATAAACAGTTGTTTGTTATGGACAGGAATGTGTTACATGCAGAGTTAACCCGCACCAGTAGTAAAGTAGGATATTGTTATTATGTTTGTGGGGACAAAAGCATATCAATGGTTACCTGGGAATTGGTCCGACAGTTGTTTTTTGGGTTATCTGGTTCCAGCCATAAGACATACCTGCAGAATTGCCTCTGGGTACGGTACGAAATGTAAGAGATATAGCTCGAAGAACTGGGAACTCAGTCGAGAAACCTACAAATCCAGTGGGTGAAATCGAAGCTGTTTGGAAAGATCAGTCTTCTGTAAGAGATAAAGGAAAACTGACTCATATGGACTTGAGTGACAGTGTAATATCCTGGGCTGGAATAATCACAGCTTATGGAGCAGTGAAATCAATCAGGAAACTGAGGAAGTTGTCAAAACCTCTCGAAGTAATGAGCAATGCGACTTTTCCGCTCTCGAACTTGTGACTGATGAACTGAATGCAATGAGAACTGTCGTGCTACAAAATGTAATGGCCCTCGACTGCACCCTGGTGGCGAGAGGTGGTACGTGCGCGCTCATCAAAGAAGACTGCTGTGCGTATATACCACATAATAAGCACGATATCTACGACCACCTAGAGGTAATACAGCAGGTATCAGCCATGGCGGGACCAGGCCCAAACCCACTGATGAACTATTTCCAGAATCCACTTGGTGGATGGGGTTCACTCATAATGAATATCTTGATTGCCATTTGTGTTGTTTTAATCATATTGGGAGCATGTGTCTGTTGCGGGATACCCTATATGAAAGGATTAGTTAGGGACTCTGTTGACGTATCTGTAACCGAGACTATGTATCAAGACCTGGAGTGGAATTTGTTAATACCAAATGAAATTCTTTCTGAAATCTAAAACAAATGACTTGCCTAGTTAAAGGTTCCAGAGAGGAAGAGGCTAGGGACTGAAATAATGTTGTACATGTTTCTGGATAGAATAAAAGCATTAAAAGGAGGGGGAATGTTAGAAAATGATATATCTAAACATATATGACGTGCTAGTTTAGAAGCAAATAGTGTATAATGCATTGTATTCTATTTTACAATATGGCAGTAGAACTTACCATGCATGTAATTGCCTGAAGCGTAGCTGCAGTGTGATTGAACTCTGACCCTGGCAGTAACCAGTTCAGCAGCCGTATGTCATTCAGCATTAATTATCCGCTGGGTTAGAGAATAATAAATGTATGTACATGTATATCTTACTTCCTTCCACTGAGGAGGATGGCCTTGTGAGCTCCATCGAAGGTAGAGTACAGCTGCTCACCAGAGAGACAAGGGAACCTAGTAGGAAATGAACTGACCATTGTATCTGAACAGGCTTGGAACCTTGACAGAGCAACATTTACAGAAGGACATTCTAATTGACTAGGTGCCTTGCAAGGCTGTGCTATTCTCATGGGAAAACATTAACTACGCATTACCTTAGCACCGTCGTATGAATAGAATATTGTGGATCATAGTGATGTAAATGCCCTGTGATTGACCACGTCATTAAGGTGGGCAAAAGCTGATTGTAAACACAATACACATAAAGCTGCTTCCTGTATAGAGTCAGACAAAACTCTATACTTGTACTGCATAGTCACCTGCCTCCTGCTGTACACTATTAAAACGTTGTGAAACTGAGCTTCCTGTGTTATTGACTGCCATTTTGAAAAGCCTAATGAGTGTTACAGTCTGATTTTAACAACTTAATTGACAGATGTGTATGTCATAGCATGGGAATAGGCCAAGCCAACCACCACAATCGCCATGTGTACCACGTACAAACAGCCAGTAACACGCAGTAGTAATGCATGAAGGCATACACGATTGTGGGAGTAGCACAGGACATATGGCACGTGCCAAGTGTAGATGCATGACACAAAACCCCAGGATGGGGCTCCCTGCAAAGAGGAACATGTGCCAACCACACCTCCCACAGATGTACCGGCAATGACAACACATGCCAAACACACAGCAACACTACCGTCCATCCCATGACCGCAACGGAGGCTGGTCAAAGACCACCATGACGCGCGCACAAACAGGGACACGTGTAACCATTGCCTTAACACCCCCCCATAGGCCAAAGAATAATACAATGGACATATGCATGTAATGTTGTGAAGGATGTGTGGTAGTCCTCAGTACCACAGTGGTAGGGACACAGATACACTGTAATCAACCATGACGTATGTGCACTGTAGACAGCATACCTGCAGGTAATACAGAGGACAATCACGTGCCACAGAAATATATACATGGGAAAGAGGATAGGGGATAGACAAGTGTTAATGGGACAAACAATGAACATAGGTTCATAGGCCCATAGGTACAGGGTAGGCTATCTACCCAAGGTCAGCCATAACCCTAGTCCATAGTTAGGATTCCTTTGCTAACCTTCCGGTCCAGAGATGAAATGCCTATGATATTGGCGTACCTCCGTCAAGCAGTGATAATGACGTAATCCCTGGGGTATATCTGCAATCCCCCATCCAACGGACAAGATCCCCCTCGGACAAGGCTAGCAAGGATCTCTGCCTCACATGTACTGTGATGTAGATCCACAGCATAGTGAGTGTCTGGGTGACGTATGTGTCAGTCCAACACATCCTATTAATTACCGCGTCAAGGTTCACGTCACCTGCCCATGTGGTTCCGAGGGATGTAGATACAGTAGGTGAAGCATAGACATGACATATGGGTCGACATGGCCTCGTATGTCAGGCACAGGTCAACACCGAACAAGAGGTATGTGACCGAATGGAGCAGGGATCCTAACAGTGGGGCAGCATTACACAAATACCCGACACCCTGCATCTGTATGACAATTAACCTATGAGGCCTTCCCAGCTGCTGTAGGTGCCGGGTCAGATACCCTTAGAATGGGGCAATGTACTCAATCATAGGTGTAACACGTAATGAGTACAAGGAGACAATGACCTACCCTGGTCTAGATGTGAATCCCTGCACAAACAGGTGGGCAATGTAGAAGTCCTACCGAACCATGATAGCAACGTGTGTGTAGAACGAATGGTGACCGACAACCTGTGTCCCCTGATCCCTGGTAATTACCCCCGCGCTCAGTGGACTGCCACCCATATGTCGGACAGGGTTGACCTCGTTCTCCTTGACGGGTATGATTTTGCATTACCTTGCATTTAGCTGTAGGCCATGTCCCTGACAGCAGATATGCATATCTGGGAGGCCCCTTTGAAGGATATCTGTGTCAGATGTCCATCCCAGTATGGCACCCGGTTCGCAGTCATCTACACACAATGTCACCCATAACACCCCTGTGTGTGCCTGTACTGTGGAAATGTAGATGTAGAAGAGGAGTGGACCCAGGGCAGAGCCCCGTGGGACACCGCCTGCGACAGGCAGTAGGTCCGACATGCTGCCATCAACTACGACCGCGTGGGTCGTGTCACATAGCCAGTTTACAACCCATCCTGCGATGTACGTGTTCACATCCAAGCCGATGTGTATATCAATGATACCCGGGGGGGTATTGTGTGGAAGGCCTTTGCCAGGTTGAGGTAGGCTGTATGGACTGCAAGACCCCCATCACTGACCCCGGTGACTGTCCCGAAAACGACAACCATGCTTTAAACGCATGAACCGCCCCTGACCAAGCCAAACCGGGTTGGATGCAAAGTATGCAGGTCCCCTATGCCGTCGTCTACGAGACGCAGTATGATCCCTTCCCATGTGTGTGCAGATAGGTCTCATCATGGTAATGGGACAGTAATAACCAGGGCAGTGGAGGCATTGGCCCTGTGACGTGGGACTACAGTCGCCGTGTGACACAACCCGGGTACGTTACCCGAAGTGAGGCTAGAAATAAACTGCTGTCCTAACTGTGGGTCTAATCCTTCGATGAGATCGTGGAGTACACAGTCGGGTCACCAGCTGGTCCCATGGATGCTATGTTCACTACCCTGGAGAGAGCATGTTCCACCTGTGCGTCACAGAACATTCGGGGACCACAAACCGCCGGTACAGACATCTCTTCATGTGTGGGGGAGGGTGTGGAGATGTCTTCACCGAACCTGTCAGCCCGTATGTTGGCAATGTGTGTATGTTGAGTAAACTCCACATCATCGTGAACCCAGTCAGAGCATATGTGGGAGTGACCTCCCAGGTGTCCAGCATAGCAAATGAAGGCTGTATGATTGTCAGCCAGGTCCATGGAGATATATCTGTGGAATGTGCCCTGGACCATGTCATGACAGCCTGTAGCTCTACACATATAATGACCAAGGGTGTCATACCTCACAAGGTGTCCGCTCTGCCTTGTAGTAGCCACCTCCTCTCATTGTACAGCTTGTGTATGGCTGGTGTACACCACACTGGATGCTTGGCATTGGCACAATGAACCACAGTTGGGTAAGGGAATGCCTGATCCATGCAGTCCTGTAGGTACCGGCAGACGCCATATGTACGTGATGCAGTGGCTGCAGTACTGTTGACCACTGGCTCAGGGTCCTTAAAGCGGACCACAGTAGTGTTCAGGGATGTGAAGTCGGCCATTGAGAAAACCATGTGTATGGTAACCGGCAACACCCACAGCAACGGATGTCAATAGCAGCAGCCATTGTCCAAATAACATACATTAACTTCGGCATGACGATATGTATTATTATACATGTATTGACACGTGTCTGCTAATTACATTCGCAAATGGCCGTGAGGACCGTGCCAAAGTGCCCGTGATGTACCTAGTCTGGAGGTGTCGTTCCGACAATAAAGTGGCGATACTTCCCAACCGGGACCTCTGGGGATTAATTAAAGTGGGTGTTAACTTGCAACAGTGGATGTACACCATTTGGTTCCGGTCCCGGAAAACATGGTTTCCATAGCACTACACACCATGGGTAGTCAAGCAGACATCCGCGATTGGTGAACACACAGCAGCAGTCAAATCCACTGGCCACATGGACACAGTCCGATAAGCTCTACACTTTACATATACACATTGGTGTCCATTGTAGGACCCAAAAATTTCCCGTACGGAATGCGTGCCAGCCTTCATTGCCACCCACATGAACCGATAGTCGTGACCACGTCACAGCTAGACATATGCACCGCAAGCGTGTTCAATGTTGATGATAGCTGTCCATGAAATGCAGCACATATGCACAGAAATCCCCATAGTTCCGAGTCCATAGAAGTGCATCCACATCACAGTCCCACACACATGCAGGATGTGTAATGGGTACTGTCGACTGTTGCAGTCAAGGGATCCTGGGTATGTAGAAACAGGGCCCGGTGTCGTTTGGCAGGTAATCCGTTGTCCCGCCCCGTGGGAGGGATGTGGGCGTAGCACCTGCCTTACTCCCCACTAATAATGCAAAGCATCCACCGGAGACTGCTAAATGCAGGTGTGAAATGTGTACAGCCCTATACCAGTGTCCAGTAGGCAATCCCCATGGATGGACAAGTGTACGACCAAGATGGTACCCATAACTGCAAACCCGGTGGAATTACACAGCCGCAATAAGGCATAACACAGGTAATACACATAGGGACTACACATGACATTCCCCATACAAAGTCGGTCCGCCGTGCGAACCCCGGCGTACACAGCACGCAATCTGCCAGCAACAAAATGGGGAGCACTCGCTACCATACAGCGGAACAGATGGGTGACCTGTGGAACACATACTAATGGCACACCCACAACGTCAACTAGGATATGTAAACTATGGCGTTCCCACCTATGAAGAAAACATGCTTCAATGAATACAGAGGGGATCAACATGTTCCGGTGGTGTTATGTTGAAATAACAGTGACGGATATGTCCTATTGGGACGTCTGAGGTTTATCCAAAGCGGTTGCCAACCTGCAACTCTGGACGTGCACCATTTGTTCACAGTTCTAAATCACCTGGTTACGTAGCACCACGTACAATGGGTAGTCAAACAGACATCCGCGAATGGGGAACATACAGCAGCAGTCAAAACCACTGGCCAGTTGAGCACAGTCCAGCAACATCTAACTTCACATATGCACATTGGTGTCCATTGAAGGACCCAAAAATACCTTTTCACAGAAATCACTCCAGCCGTTTCCGAACAACAGATTTGCTATAGCCGTGACTACGGCACAGTTAGACATATGCACCACCTGCGTGTTTAAGGTTGATGACAAGTGTCCATGAAATGCAGGACATATGAACAGGAATACCCAGATCGATGTGTCCATACCTGTGCGTCCACTTCCCAGTCCCGCATGCATGAAGGATGTGTAATGGGTAGTGTCGAGGGTTGCAGCCATGGGATCTTGGGTATGCATACATGGGGCTCGGTGTTGTTTGGCAGGTACTCCGTTGTCCCGCCCCGTGGGAGGGATGTGGGCGTAGTACCTGCCTTACTCCCCACTAATAATGGAAAGCATCCACCGGAGAATGCTAAATGCAGGTGTGAAATGTGTACAGCCCTATACCAGTGTCCGGTAGGCAATACACATGAATGGACAAGCGTACGACCAAGATGGCACCCATAACTGCAAACCCGGTGGAATTACACTGCCGCTGTAAGGCATTACACAGGAAATACACATGGGACTACAGTTGACATTCCCCATACGGAGTCGGACCGCCGTGCGAACACCGGCCTACACAGCACTCAATCTGCCAGCAACAAAATGGGGAGCACTCGCTACCATACAGCGGAACAGATGGGCGACCTGTGGAACACATACTAATGGCACACCAACAACGTCAACTAGGATATGTAAGCTATGGCGTTCCCACCTATAAAGAAAACATGCTTCAATGAATACATAGGGGATCAACATGTTCCGGTGGTGTTATGTTGACAGTACAGTGACGGATATGTCCTATTGGGACGTTTGAGATTTATTTAAAGCAGCTGCTAACCTGCATCTTTGGATATACACCAGTTATTCACAGTTCTAAAACACCTGGTTTACGTAGCACCACATAGAATGGGTAGTCAAACAGACATCCACGATTGGCGAACATACAGCAGCGGTCGAAACCACTGGCCAGTTGGACACAGTCCAGCAACATCTAACTTTACATATGCACATTTGTGTCCATTGTAGGACCCAAAAATACCTTCTAACAGAACTCCATCCAGCCGTTTCCGACCACCAGATGATGCGATAGCCGTGACTACGGCACAGTTAGACATATGCACCGCCAGCGTGTTTAAGGTTGATGACAGGTGTCCATGAAATGTAGGACATATGAACAGAAATCCCCAGATCGACGTGTCCATACATGTGCGTCCACATCCCAGTCCTGCACACATGATGGATGTGTAATGGGTACTATCGATGGTTGCAGCAATGGGATCTTGGGTATGCAGAAATGGGGCTCGGTGTTGTTTGGCAGATAATTCATTGTCCAGCCCCGTGGGAGGGGTGTGGGTGTAGCACATGACCTACTCCCCACTAATGATGCAAAGCATCCACCGGATAATGCTAAATGCAGGTGTGGAATGTGTACAGGCCATAACAGTGTCCAGTAGGCAATCCCCATGGATGGACAGGCCTACGACCAGGATGGCACCCATACCTGCAAGCCCGGTGGAATCACACATCTGCAGTAAGGCATAACACAGGAAATGCAGATGGAAACTACAGTAGACACCCCCCATAGAAATCCAGACCGCCGTGCAAATACCGGCGTACACAGCACTCGATCTGCCAGCAACAACATGGGGATCACTCGCTGCCATACTGCGGAACACATGGGTGACCAGTGGAACACATACCAATGGCACACCAACAACGTCAACTAGGACGGTCATAGGAGGTTGAAACACTGGCGTTCCCGCTTATAAAGAACATCCGTCAATGAATCAATAGGGTCCACATGTTCTGGCTGTGTCATATTGACAATACAGTGGCGTATATGTCCTGCTGGGCTGTCTGAGGATTACTTGAAGCAGTTGCCAACCTGCAGCAGTACATCAATACCATTTGGGTTAATCGTAGTAGAACATGGGTTTCGTAGCACAACATAATATGTGTAGTCAAACACACATCCGCGAATGGGGAATATACAGCAGCGGTCACAATCACTGGCCAGATGGACACAGTCCAACATGTTCTACATTTTACATATGCACATTTGTGTCCATTGTAGGACCCAAAAATTTATCCGTACGCAATGTCAACTGGCTGCGATTGGGAGACCCAGATGATGTGACAGCCGTGACTATGGCACAGCTACATATATGCACCACCAGCGTGGTCAAGGTTGATGACAACTGTCCATGAAATGCAGGACATATGCACAGGAATCCCCAGATTGTCGAGTCCATTGATGTGTGTCCACATCCCATTCCCGCACACATGGAGGATTTGCAATGGGTACTGTCAGGGGTTGCAGCCATGGGATCGTGGGTATGCAGAAATGGGTGTCAGACTTGATTGGCAGATGATCCTTTGTCCCGCCCCGTGTGCGGGATGTGGGTATGGCATATGCATTACTCCGCAATGATAATGCAAATCATCCACCGGAGAATGCTAAATGCATCTGTGAAATGTGTACAGCCCTACACCAGTGTCCATGAGGCAGTTCCCATGGATGGACAAACGTACGGCCAAGATGGCACCCATAACTGCACACCTGGTGGAATCCCACAGCTGTAGTAAGGCAGAACACAGGGAATACATTTAGGGAGTACAGCAGACACTCCACATAGAATGTCAGACCGCCGTGCGAATACCGGCGTACACAGCTCTCAACCTGCCAGCAAGTGAATGGGGATCACTCGCTTGCATACCGCAGAACAAATGTGCGACCTGCGGAACACATACTGATGGCACACCCACAACGTCAACTAGGAAGGTTATAGGATGGTTAAGCTATGGCGTACCCACATATAAAGAACATCCTTCAATGAATTAATAGGATCTACATGTTTCGTTCGTGTAAAGTTGACAATACAGAGGCGGGAATGTCCCAATGGGATATCTGCGGATTGGTGAAAGCAATTATTAGCTTGCATCATTGGAATTACACCATTTGGGTTCAGTGGCGGAAAACCCGGTTTACGTAGCACTACATGATATGGGTACTCAAACAGACATCCGTGATTGCTGAACATACAGCAGCAGTCAGACCCACTGGCCAGATGGACACAGTCCAATACGTTCTACACTTGACATATGCACATTGGTGTCCATTGTAGGACCCATAAATTATCCGTATGCAATGTGAACAGGTGGCGATCTAGAGACCCAGAAGACCTGATAGCCGTGACTACGGCACAGCTACATATGTGCACCACCAGCGTTTTCAAGGTTGATGACAAGTGTCCATGAAATGCAGGACATATGGATCGGACTCCCCAGGTTGCCGAGTCCATAGATGCGGCCCACATCCCATTCACACACACATGAAGGATGTGCAATGGGTACCGTCGAGGGTTGCAGACATGGGATCGTGGGTATGCAGAAATGGGGCTCGGTGTCGATTGGCAGATAATCCGTCGTACCGCCCCGTGGGAGGTATGTGGGTATAGCACATGTGTTACTCCCCACTAATAATGCAAATCATCCACCGGAGAATGCTAAATGCAGCTGTGAAATGTGTACAGCCCTCTACCAGTGTCCAGTAGGCAGTTCCCATGGACGGACAAACGTACGGAGAAGATGGCACCCATAACAGCAAACCTGGTGGGATCACACAGCTGTAGTAAGGCAAAACACAGGGAATACAGATAGGGACTACAGTAGAGACTCCACATACAAAGTCAGACCACCGTGAGAATACCGGCGTACACAGCACTCAATCTGCCAGCAAGAGAATGGTGATCACTCGCTGCCATACCGCGGAACAAATGGGCGACCTGCGGAACACATACTAATGGCACACCAACAACGTCAACTAGAAAGGGTATAGGATGTTTAAGCTATGGCGTACACACATATAAAGAACATCCTTCAATGAATCAATAGGATCTACATGGTTTCTTCATGTTAAAATGACAATACAGAGGCGGGAATGTCCCTTA